>NW_028277786.1:0-271632 GCF_059751315.1 Micrasema longulum
TACACTAGATCGCGTGTTCTGTCTTTTTGCCTTCCAAGCATATACAGCATTATTAATATAATTAAGAAGTTCAGTGCTACGGAAATTGGATATAAATAATGTTTTCTTAAACGTGTAAAAATTAGAGCATTTAATTGTACGGCAAAGATCTCAGAAATAAACTACATTGAATTACATCATAAGTTCTTCTGAATCAAACAATGATAGTGTTGTGATAGATTTCCGGTTTGACTTGAACTTGAAGTCATTTCAAAATAACAAAACTTTAAAAAATTGTAGCGCTGCTAATATGGAACATTTTTTTTTTCCATTTAGGTTTAGTTTGATAGTCTATTAACAAATAAATTAAAAATTAAAAACCACTGAACTTTCCCATTCAATATTTTGAATACACAACTTTTACACCGAAGTATGATATAACACTTATTAATTTGCACAATGATTAAAGTACTTTAGTAATAATAGAAAAGGTAACACTAAGAAAAAATGGCAAACTCGGACAAACAACATATAGTTCAAGAATTGTTTATCTCTTGCAGAAGTGGTAAGGTTAAGTTAACTCGAGTTGTGAGGCGTCCCATGAGGAGCGGTGATGAAGAAGATATGAGGGAGTCAGCAATGGCCATACTGAGGGCTGTAGAGGTGGGAGACTCCTGCATCACACTGCCTACTGCAAAACAACACATAAAAAATACAATAAGGTTGGTAAATGACAAAGATCATACTTTTACTACACACTACTAATCCATTTTTTAAAATATTTTTTATCACACCTCTAAGTTACCAAATTGACTTAAAACATGTACAATATAATATATTTACAAGAGTATTAGCGCCAGAGTTCGCGCTCACAAAAATAATTGATAACCAATGATGCAAAGAACGGATTCATTAAAAGCACAAATATACAAGAATTTGAAATAACACCTAAGTAAATAAGTATCCCAAGATTATTTTACTAGTAAAAAAATCTAGTCAAAAAATATACATATATTTTTTTTTTTAATATCTAGATATTTCTCAATAAGATAGAGCCCCATAAATTATATATTTGTCTGTACGTAAATGTACACATTTTAGCTAACAACTGTATAAATAAGTTTAATTTTTCGTTTCCACTTGACCAAATATTCTTTTAGTTGATCTGTTTTTATACTTTTATGCAGGTGATCATTTTTTTTTTCTTTTCCAGATACCTGAAGAGAGAACTGGGTTATATATGGAATCAAAAAATATTACGACAATGGAAATTAGCAGCATAATTTGTTTTATACAATTTAAGAGAATAAGTTACTGATTATTTATTTTTGTATTTTAATAAAAGGATTGAAATTAGTTTGTTTAAAATTTTATTTGGGATGATACAAGAATAAAAAAAAGGACAATATGCAAGTATACGAATAACCCAATTAAACAATATTTTAAGTATATTTAAATCTTTATAAACAAGTACTGGATTTTACCCCCTAAGGCACATGTGGGCAACCACCGGCTCGTGGGACGTTTTGATCCGGCTCGCTAAATATGGAGTTTTGATCATAAAAAATTCATTCATAAACTTAAAACATCAAACAAGTGTGTGATTTATTGTGTTTTTTTTTTATAATACATAGATAAATATTATCAGCGAGCTTGAGGTGATTTTTCACGAAAATGGTTCTCAATAAATTATCAGCAAAAGATACCATGTCATATTCAATAGTAACAGCTTTTTGATAATGGTCGCAAAGCATGTCAGTATGTGTAATGTCAAAAAGGATTTTACTGAACGAGGACTGCAGTTAGGTAACGATAAAATTATTTCAATCCAGAGTGCATCGTATACCTTTTTTAATTTTGTTTTAATAGGTGATTTATTTTTATATGGTGTTCGCTGACTAATATAACTTACACGTGTTTTTTTAATGTGCGGATTAGTAGTTTTAGTGCGGAGTGCTATTCCGGTTCGCAACTCGGAGATAAATTGGTAATCTGACCCAGACTAGAAAGGAGTTGCCTGTACCTGCCCTAGAGAGAAGTTAGTATTTAAAATAAAACAAAATGAAGCAAAATGCTTATTTTTGTTACAAAATTTATTGCATTTTGAAATTAATGTTTTTGTAAAATTTGCTGGCATGTGTTTTTATAATTAAAATGTAATTCCAACCAAGAAATGTCCGTAACGTAACGACCTAAATCTGTTGCATTTTTTTTAATGCTGACAAAATGAGAATTCACTTATTGAATGTACAGAAGGTTTTTTTAAAATAACCTTTTAAATATTTATTTATCAACAGGATAAGACTTAGATAGTATAATAAATAAAAAAATTATATGAGTTTCAAAATAGCAAGCAAAATGATTATTTTGGTGAATTTATAGTTGGTGGACTAAGATCTGAAGAACAAGACTGATTATTATAGCCCTGGGGTGCTATTCTAAATCTTTTCTATCTCCTAGAGGGTGATTAATTAATTGATTTGGGGATTTTTTTTGCATGCATTTACACTTATCTTCATTTATGGCCACACTGATGATTAAACGTCAAATATTTATTTAATTATTATTAATATTTATGAACACGTAAAATCAAACACGATTTTAATTTAGAACATTATTGTGACCTTAACCATTACCCAAAACACTTAATTAGATTGAATTGATCAAACCGTATTAGTTTTTTTCTATTTTTTAAACAGTTTTATACATCATTTGACGTTTAATCATCAGTATGGCCATATATAAAGCAAAATGTATTCGCATGCAAAAAATAAAAATCCCCAAATTTCTTTAGTCTCTACCCCTACGATAAGATTATTGAAATTTAAGATTTATTTAATGACATTTAATTAAATTTAAAAAGTTATGATTTTATTTTTTAATACTGGTATCCCTAACTACATCACTATTTTTTTCTGCCTATGTTGTTAGTCAGCATTTAACAAAAAATATAGTTTTTAGTTTGATAGCTGGTTCCTGAATAATTTGTTTGCTTTGGTGCTTATTCCTATCATACTTCTAAATGGCATTTAAGACAAGTTTTGAATATATTTAATTTAAATTAAAGTAGACTAACAAAACACAACTCATGTTTCATCAACTTTGTTAAGGTGACTCTAAACGAAAATATGAAACTAATTATTCATCATTTTTTGACTAAATTATCTTATTTTTTGTTTTGTACACCATTTTGTGAAAAGGACTGAAATTTTATTGTTATGGTATTTGTTACAATCAATATAGTGTAAAGTTTCGGCAAACCAAGTTTTGTAAAATTTACATTGAAAATAAACGTAAAAATTGCATTTTTCAATAAAAAAATATAAAAGCACAATCTATGAATAATTACTTTCATATTTTAGTTTAGAATCACTTTCATTTCATTGACATATAATACATAGACATGAAAACGTACCCATAGTTACTAAGTTTGTTCATTTACCCAGGACTGCAATTAACGAGCATGCATATGCTACCAAAACTTTGAGGATACTCATTTTTGGTACATAAAAAGTTTGTATTTTAATGTTAACAATCAACATTAGTTTTTGGTCGATCCCAATCAGGTTCTTTCCTCAAATTTCATTAAATTTTGACCCATTTATTAATGTTTACTGGATTTTTAGGAATGCAAAGATAATATTAGCTCACGATTATTATATTTCAATAACGTATTCCTATTAATGCATCACTGTAACTAAGAAGGGCTTTACAATTGCGCCGCCAGGCGTAATTTGGCATTCACAAAAAATAATATTTATATTTGAATGTTAATTGTTTTAAGCTTTGTTAAGCACTCATGAACAAATATTTACCAATGAAAAGTTACACAATCCTTTATACAATGTTTATCCGAAAGGTTTTTACACATTTTCATGACACAAGTAGGCGTTTTTGTAGTAGACATTCTAAATGTCACGATTGGCTGGCGGACGAAGAACGACTTAATTCGCATTGGGCTCATGCCCATTTACTCATGTTAAGTGTCATCATATTTTAAGGTTCAGGGCATGCCTATGTATTAACACGTCAATGGTTGATTTATTATCAGTTTGCTCGTTAAAAATAAATGTTAAATCATTTCTAAAGTACTTATAAAACACTGTTTTATAAGTTTAGAAATCTTTTTAATACATAATTCCTTTAGTGCATACAGAATACAAAATATTTTTTGCATCCAGAGGAATTAATTTGAATAAAGGGATTATGAATTATTATCAAGAATAATACAGTTGGGCGGCCAATGCAGGATACTTTACACTATCAATTTAATGTGGATAAGGGTACGAAGAAAATGGTAAGTGATAACTAATAAGTTTTAACATGAGTACCTATTTGCTATTATGTGTGTAGAAATTTTTTAACAGAGATGAAGCTGTTGAGAATATGCAAGGCTGGGCATTTATAAAAGCTTGTGACCAGTTATCGGCTGGGTTAAGTGGTCACTTTACACACTGCCGAACATTCACCATTCTGCCTATAGGTAGTTCACATATGGCATTTTTTCCATTCCGTGTACATATCCTCGGGATCGTAGAATAATGACGGATGTGTAAAAAATGCAACATTGGACTTTCTTTTATATTTGATCTTGAAAAGGTTATGTAAAGGCTTTATTTATAGTTATTCTAGGTCGCAAATATTTTTATAAGTAAACCTTTCCTCATGCCGGGTATGAATAGTTATACCGGGTATATTTATTCCTTGGTATAGGAAAATCTAATAAGGCCCTGATGTTATATTGAATTGGTTTCCAAGATAGACAACGGCGAGAATTGACCTACTTATTCTTATTCTTAGTGGTGGGGGTCAGTGCTATGCAAGCTCCTGACGTCACTGTGACCTGTGAGAATCTATTGCGACTTACTGTACTTATTTAAACCAGATTATTTTTAACAACAATATTTTGGGTATGTCCAAATCTTCGTAGAAAAATTCTGAATTTTTCCATGACAGAATCGATATTAATACCATATACTTTTTCAACAGAGATGAAGCGGTTGATGTAGTTTTTTGAGAGAAGATCCAAATATAAAAATAAATTGAATAAACTAATTATATAAACTTTAAATTTATGCGAGTTACTGTATTTTACGGACGATAAGACGCATCGGACCATAAGACGCACCCCGAAATGAATCTATGAACTTTTATTTTTAAAAAATGTTTTGGACAATAAAACGCATTGGACCATAAGACGCTTCCCAATTTTCAGTTGAATTTTCAGAGTTTCTTATGGTCTGAAAAACACGGCGTGAGGCATGTTTAAACAAAGACCACATTATTTACTATTTTTCGTTTTAAGAAATACTTTTTAGTACTCAGACTGCAATGATAATCTATTGTTTTAGTCAATAATTGTTACCAGAAGTTTTATATTTTAGAAGTTAGTGTATTTTATTGCGATTACTTAATCAGTAAGTTATTGACTTATTTCAAAGATGGTTTTGGTTTGTTATTTAGTTTTTGTTATGTGACGTAAAGAAGACAGCCGTTATTCTCCGACACCTTCACTGTTATCAATAATATTTGTGTTTCACTATACGCCGTCCATATCTAACGCATTTCAGACTAACGGTGGAGATTGTCATCTTTGAAAAATGAGCGAACTGTACTTTTTTTGTCAAATGGACACAAAATACAAATATTTTTTTTTTAAATCCACATCAGAATATATTGAAGAGCATTAGTAATACTAATGTATCCTCACCTCTTGATAAGTTTCAAAATGTCCTCTGTGGAGCAGCCAGTTATACGGTTGTCCTGTTAGTGTCACCCGCCAGTCTATTTACTATGCCACTGATGATGGGAAGATTCAGGACCGATCCCAACACGGGCACTCTACGCAGGAAGTTAATGGCCACCGGGAAGAATCCGCTGAACAATAGAACAAACCCGTACGTCTCTGCTATCATACCAACGATGGGCCATCCCAGCAACACCACAATAATGCCACCGAAGAAAGCGATAGACGCCTTCACTTTATGCTTTTGAAAGAAAAATCTAAAAGTCCTCTCCAAACCTATTACACACGCCAGGCCGCATATAAATAGGATATTCCCAATAGCGAGCAGGCCTTTGTCGAATAGAAGCAACACACCCAAAAATAAAAACGTTATACCAAAACCGGCTAACCCGACGCCGATCTTCTGAGTGTCTGTTATCTCAAACATGTCGGCGGTATTTTAATAGCGCAGTTTCAAATTAATTACACGGTGACCGAAACATTCATAACCTTTCTTTTGAAGTTCCACGTCATTCGTTTTATGTTTCAGTCCACTTTAACCTGAAAATACTTTAACCCATGTATTTCTGAAGACCCTTATTAATGATAAATCACCACTCAATCGAAATCAAATCACCGAAATAAATAACCGCGAATTACTTTGAAGTCAAGTTTCCTATCTTCACTATCTTAAAAATTAAAAACAAGTTATAAAATAATGAAAAGGGAAAACTTGACAGAACTGCCACAGATAAAAAGTTCTTCATGGTACTCGATGGCACTTGACTTGGCATAAATTTTGATAAGTCTATTTGTCTATGTAGTCTTTGGCTAGTGGCAAATGTGGCAACAAATCTGTGTGTGGCAATCTGTGACCCAAAGTTCAGGGTTTTTCATGAGTTTTCGAGTTCTTGTCAAAAAGTCAAAGCAAGTTGGTCAGAATTTTCAAAGTGACATTTGTTTTTAATATTTATGAATGTATTTACAACAACTCAGATAGTTCTATTCTAATATGATTCGTTTCCGCGTTCATTTATAGTAGCCGTTGATTTTAGATCCAAGTAAAGATTCTTAACAATGGTGAGAAATTTATTAATATGTGGAATAGTGCATGTGTTTGTGTTTATAGGTTATCTTTTTTTTTTTAATAGTTGTATTTGTATAAAATGTGACATAATTATCGACCTCTCGATTTATGAAATTTTAAATTGGATTCTTTTGATGATTCATTAAAATAATAGTTTTTCATATTTATATTTTGTTCTTTTTTAAACAACTTTTTATTATTTTAGATTGAGTAGTGACCACGAAATGTATTGTTTTCGTTACATATATTATGACACGTTTGTCTTTTAGGAGTTCGATGGATGCAGTGATGATGAAGACCGGGAAGCTAGAATGTACGCTATGTTACATTATGTAGACAGTGAGAATGCACATCCAGTATCTTCTAATGGAATATTAGAGATAAACAACTGCTACACTAATAATGACGAGTGTGTTATTAACAGTAATAATAATTTGTTGAAAAGCGATAATTTGAGCCCCGATCGAATTACCTGTATTTCTGAAATAAGTACTGCTAGTATAACCAAAACTTCTGATTTTGTGAGTAATCTTGAAACTTCAAAAGACAATACAGTAAATTATGACAGTCCAAAAAGTAGTAAAAGAAAATCGAAAGATTTAGAACAGTCAAATAATCTAATATCAAATACCTCTGAAAATATTAGTATTATTGATAATTCCAAAAATAATAGTAGCATAATAAAACAAAATATTACTGACAACTTAGAGAAATCAAAAAATGTTGATTCAATTATCAAAAGGGTAACACATACAGGTAGATACTGGGTAACTCATCCCGATACTGCAAATAAAGAAGTTAACTCTAAATATAAAAAGATTAATAATTCTTCCAAGAAATCTCCAACTCAACCCACAGGAAAAAAACCTTTTGTTATTATCCTCAATGATAAGTGGTCATCTAATAGGAAGAGCTCGGAGTCTATAAGTCCGGTGGTATATCGCGATACATCGCAGGAGATAAACGAAAGTTTGCCCCAAAAAAAATCGAAAACTTTGAACAGGTCATCACTTAAATCTGCTATTAAGGGTATCCCTAAATCTCAAAAGGGTAAAACATCAGTACGGACTGAGTCCGAAACTAAAAATGCTTTATCGAAAAATCCACACAAGAAAAGTAAAAAACTTTCAGCTCTGCTTCAAACTTTGGACCCAGAAACAGATGCTGAGACTGATTCTCCCGTTCGAACTCTGCTCAGTCCTAGAACTAAGCAAAGAAATGCTGAAATGAAGAAAGCTCTCAAAGTTCATATTGCAAGAGCTGAATCTAGTTTTAAAAAAAAATATGCAAAAGCTCTACGAAATCCATTTTCTAAATGGACAAATGTTGATCCATCCATTATTACTCTAGACAGTAGTGATGGTGAGTCGGTGGTTGAAGTTGAGCTACCTGTGGTTCGCCCGACCACCATAGAACTCGATAGCTCCGATGAAAACCCTTTAGAAAATACAAATTGCTCTTTGGATGTTAACAAAAAGTTGCTTCAGCCCTCTATGTCAACTTCTGGTACGCAAACTGAAATAAGAGGTGATCAACCTCAGCGATCTGAACAAGCTGCTCCACTCAGTCCTGTCCCGTCGATTGTATCTTCAGTCTCCGATGATTTTATACAAGGCGATTGTTCCAGCTTAAATCTCTCTACCGAAACTACTGATCTTACATTCAACTTTGGTTTACACGGTACTGACTTGTGCGGTGAACCTATTGACCACACACCGAACAAACTGGGAAGAAAATCAAAGAAAACTTCTTCGCAGAAACCATTAGCAGAAACTGAAAGCGTGTTTCAGAAAACATCAGCCACATTGACTTCTTTTACTAAACGTAGTGAGAATATCCCAATAAACTCAGAGTCGTCAAAGGAGACCTCGGAAACATCTCCAGCTGAGAGTGAATGCTTCGCAACTCCCAAAAGTAAAATCAAGAAGAGAAGAAACTCGAAGCCTAAAAATTATACAGTACCCGATCAGTCATATGTGACTCCTTCGATAGATGTTTATGAATCTGAAAGTTCAGATATACCCGAGAGTTTGGTAGATGTTCCAATAACTCCTGTAGGGAAAAAAAAGAAAAAATCATTTTCCGAAAACTTCTCTAAACACGATGCTGTTGATTCAACCACGGATATAACTGATGCATGTTGTCCCGCTATAGATACTCTCGTTATGGCGAATGTCATAGGCCTTCCTAATAACGTCGATTATGGTGTCATTGATGTTCACTCGGATGACAGATCAGCCGATTCAAAAATTGATATTAGTCCTGAATCGAATATAGTTTCATCCACTGTGGATAGAAAAGTACGATCCAAATCCAGAAAAAAATCTAAATTAGAAAAGTGTGTTAAAGAAATGCATAAATATTACGACACCAATTGGGGAGTGGATTTTGATCATGTTAAATTAAAACGTGAAATGCCACGTAAGTATTATTTGTCATTTTGAAGAAATTTCATTTTAGAGGAAAATTCTTACAACTATAACCTTACATTAATTTTAGATGAGAAAGAGTTCTGGCAGATAGATCCAGCTGATAAAGGAAGGCCTAGAAAGCCGCAAGTAACGTAAGAATGTTTTTGTATTCCTAAATAATTAAACAACCAAAAATAGGTAATAAGCCTTGTAAATAATGCATAAACTTCCATATTCCCTTATCAAGGAGGTTCTCTATCAATACTGATAAATCAATCAATCTTATTATACATTATTGATGTCTGTTAATAGTCTAGGCTGAATTGAGAAATTTGAGGCTAGTTAGAATAGACAAAATACTGTATTTAATTATATATAGGCATGCTATTCAGCACCTTTTACTCCTAATAATTGCAAGATATATGGATTTTGATGCATTAACACTAGGTGAAATATTTTCTCTGTGTTAGGTATTCAACATAGAATTAAGAATAGTTCAGAAACCGCATACGAGCACCAAACAGAAGGCGACTAAACTACTCATAAATGAGTAGTTTTACGTTTTGACCCATTAGTTTCTTTGTAGACGTCGCTCAGTATGCAACTCCTGATTTAAATTCAACTATGCCGTGTTGTGTCCTTTCAAAGTGTAGAAATACTGCTGGAATCTTAAAGAAACAGGATGCAATCACATTTCATGTGTAATTAGCAAATGAATGTGTAAGTACCAAAAACATTACTTAAAAATTGAATTATTTTCCATCTGTCAGATTGTTGAAGAAAGCAAAATAAACATTTCGTTAGTGTTGCCTGGGTAGTAAATTTTTTTACCCTACTTTGCTCATCTGATGAGAGAACTAACGAAAATTGGACCTCGGATTAAACAACTCTGTGGTGGACATTTGACCGACATTATCTTTAAAACATCAAATATTATTTAACATGATATAATAATATCAGTTTTATGTAAAACAAAACTTGTTTAATATTTTAAGTTCAAAGTTCATTAATTAAATTACTCTTATTAAATGACCCTTTACTTATCTACTCTGTTGTGTCAATCAATATTTCCGCATGCACAATAACATTTTAGAGAAATTAACAGATTGCTTTTTTTTACCTTACATTTGTGTAATGATTATATTTTTTCTCATCGTGCAACATTACGCGGCGACGTCACGAATGCACGTGGCGAAAGTAGGGCATAGGGGGGGGATTTTTTTTTACGCAGTCCGATGTATTAAAATATGATTCTACGCTCCTTCTGGACTATTCCTAATTCTATGGTATTCAATTTAACTTGAGATAAGAGTAATATTTGTATGTGTATAACATTTAAGAACATATCTTTTTAGCTGTGGATATTGCAACAAGTATGGACACAGAGATGACAAATGTTATAAAAAACCTAAAATGTGTGCAATGTGTGGGACTTTGGGACATAAGGAACTACGATGTCCTAATAAAATATGTTTATCTGTAAGTTTTTATCTATTTTTAGAACTAATCACTCAGTTAAATTAGCTAAAGTTATTTCATAATAGATTTAATATGTAAACCGCTGGACAAAATTACTACGAGCCTGCCAAAAAATATAAAATTAATTAATAATTCATCCTACTTTATATGGGTTTTTCAATTGGCGCTGGTAGATTTTGACGGCCCGTGGTGGCCATTTTGTTTTGATCCAAAATTTTTTCACGATTGACATTCTGCATGAACGATTTGAGGGTAAGGTTATCTCTCGCAGGGGTGATCTGAATTGGCCACCAAGGTCTTGCGATTTGACCGCACTAGACTTTTCCTTGTGGGGTTTTTCTTGAAGTCACAGGTGTATGCAAATAAACCACAATCGACCTATGCCCTAAACATGAACATAACACAGGCCATCGCTCAAATTTAGCCGGATCTACGCGGAAGAGTCATTGAAAATTGGACCACTCGGATCCGTGCCACCGTAAGAAACCGAGGCGGGCATTTAAACTGTGTCATATTTCACACTTAATGGCACATATGGGCATTTCAAATAAAAAAAGATTTTTGTTTATACCTCACACACAACTTGTTTTATTTCATTTCAACATCTACCTGCCCTTATTGAAAAACCCTTTTTATACTGTTTTGTTTTTTTTTTTTACCGCAACAGGCCAGGAGACCCAATTATTGCGGTAAATTTCATCACGTAACACCCAAGCTTGATCAAAATTACATTTATTTTTGTATTCTTATCGGGAATTGAACCCGGAACCTTCCATGCGTGAGTCAAGCGACTTAACCACTACACCACGGAGGCCGTCTATTGGTTAAAATATTTGATGGTTACTCTTCACTTTTTGGTAAAAATAAAAAATCTTACTCCTGAATTGTACTTATAAACTTGCCAAGCAGGTATCGAATTACCCGAACCTCCGACCCATAGCGGTTCAATTATAGTCAAGTGAGAGACAATGTTATTTTAAATACATATTTGTTTGGTGGGTTCTTATTGGTTTATTCAATAAGAAATTAAAATACGATAAAAGATTTTTAATATCTAGTGAATTCACCTTTGTTTTTCATAATTAGTAAAATTCTTTTATTTAGGGAAGTGTGTGGCGAATTAAAAATTTCTAAGCGTGTTTCTACTTCCTATACACAAATTGACGGATATGTGCCTACTGCCGGCTGCGACACAGTACAAATTACTAGTACATAAACATAATTATTCTTTCCTACAAAACTAGAAATGTGCCTACTGCTGACTGTGACACGGTACAAATTACTAGTACATAAACACATACATTTCTTTATAAAACACACAGTTTTCCCTGAAGATGGCTCCTGCAATGGTAGCCGAAACGTCGGATCAAATCCAAAATACACGGTATTACCCAAAAAAGATACATAATATTGATAACAGTAACCGTGAAAACCTTCGCACCTATTTGAAATAATACTAGTTTTATAAAAAAAAAATCTTTTTTCAATTCTGTGTCTTGTGTTGTCTAAAAGTGCCAATGTAGGATTTCATTTTCTTCTTGCCACCATTTTCTAGAGGGTTGATGTTAATTAAAAAATACACATTTTTAAAAAAATTCTATGCACATACATCCGTGGTAGTGTGTTTTTATTGAAAATAGTTTCAAACACCTCAAACAGTTTATTTTATGTCACAAAATAGCTGCAAAATTACTTTGCCGTAATGTTGTGATTTACGACATTGGCCCCTTTAGACCCAAGCCACAGAATTAATGTCAGGTGACACTTAAATCCACTTAATAAGTTAATCAATGTACATAACCCAAATCTACAAAGAAATTTTAATATCTAATTTAAAATTATGAAACACAATAGTTTTGTGTTGTCATATGGGTTTATTGAATAGTGAATGATGTTTTAGATGCTTTCAGGGTGTTATTAAATCTGTCTAAATAATTATACTAATAAAATGTGTCATTTTTCAGTGTGGGAGCAAAAATAACTCCTTCTCATCATCTTGCGATAATTGCCGAAATTGGAAAAATATGATTTGTGGAATTTGTCGAGAATATGGTCATCCTTCTTTGAGGTGTCCCGATATTTGGAGAAGATATCACCTAACTGTAAGTGTTTACACAAAAATTAACAATATCTAGATCGCGCCAAAATAATAACAAATAAAAGTTTATCGGCACGTTTATAATACAAATAAAAATAACAGGACATTATCATCAAATAAACACAAAAATAAAACTATTGGTACTAAAAATGTAAAAAGTACTTTGTTACTGTATAACCAACACTTATCTCAAAATCTATTCTAGAGATTAGAAAATGTATTTAAATCATATATTCTGATTTTAATCTTCAAGACAATGAGGAAGTTCACTGATTTAAAAAAAAAAATATATTTCATATTATCAGCGCTACGATTACGCTTAGTCTCAATCAGTTCTTCTCATTAGTTCATCCGCGGCAAGGAAACCGGAAACCTTCCATAACTCTCATATCATATGTTGATTCATATGAATCCATTCAAAGTAGTTAGTTCTTAATAAAATATATATTTTTTTTTTCATACATTTTCAGGAAACTTTGCCGTACCATTTAATGCTCCAATTTTTACAGCGCGCAAGAAAACATTGATTGTATCAAATTTTCCGATTCAAAGTAGTTAGTTCTTAATAAAATATATTTTTTTTTTTTCATACATTTTCAGGAAACTTTGCCGTACCATTTAATGCTCCAATTTTTACAGCGCGCAAGAAAACATTGATTGTATCAAATTTTCCGATTCAAAGTAGTTAGTTCTTAATAAAATATATATTTTTTTTTTCATACATTTTCAGGAAACTTTGCCGTACCATTTAATGCTCCAATTTTTACAGCGCGCAAGAAAACATTGATTGTATCAAATTTTCCGATTCAAAGTAGTTAGTTCTTAATAAAATATATTTTTTTTTTTCATACATTTTCAGGAAACTTTGCCGTACCATTTAATGCTCCAATTTTTACAGCGCGCAAGAAAACATTGATTGTATCAAATTTTCCGTAGGGCTGAAGTTCCTCATTAGAGAATAATGAGGTAAAAATTGTCAAAATGGACACTGAAAATCCAAAACAATCTTTTACATAGTTAAGAACAAAATCACCAACTTCTGATAAAAGAAATCGACATCGACATTTATTCTTATTGGCCGTCCAATAGTTTCTTTGAATGTTTTTTGTTTTTATAAATTATTCGTGATAAAATATCTGACTTGCTCGGGTTTAATTATATTATTAGTAAACAGATTTTATCCACGTTATGAAATTGTGTAACCATTGTGCCATACACATTTTTTTGTACATGATGGCTATGAAATTAATTTAAAGTCTAATATGAATAACTTTTTTTTATGATACTCTTGTAAGTCATTAAAACCTTGTTTTTTTATTTGAAATGTATTTTTGCCTCATTTTCCAGATTACAAACGAAGTTCCTCTTATTGAAGATAAAAGACGAAAATTAACTTCGCAATTGTTTTGCAGTGGATGCACTCAAAGAGGACATATAATTTCAAATTGTCGAAATTATATTGCATTTTCTGACTTCAAGCCTCCGGCACCGTACATTTTTCATTATGTTCCTGTTTATACTCCCGATGGTGTCAGAAACAATCCAAAAGTACATCAAATTCCCCAATCAAAAGCTTCTAATAAAAATAATGTTAAAACTACATCAAGTACTCCCCAATCACCTGGAAAAAGAAGAGTTTTTGTATCTCCTAAAACATCTACACCTAAATTATCCAAACTGTCAATATCTTCTAGTATCGAAAATAGAAATGATCCCATTAAATACACTTCTAATAGTAATTCTGTTGATAAATTAGAGGATTCACTCAAAATCGTTATTCAGCCGAAAGATGTAAATTCTACTAGGAAAGTTATAATTTCCCAAAAGACAGGTGTGGAAACATTAAATCTGGATAAAGACAGCCAATTAGATTTAAATAAAACAACCTTAGAACCGAAGAAAATATTTTTGGATGCACCTAAAATAGATATAATCTCACCTAAAGAAACTGAATTACAAAAGAAAGATGTAGCTGTCCAAAAAAATAATTCTTCTTTACTTGAAAATACAAATAATACACTAAATAAATCAACTACTTCTGATACTATTTCTGAGAATGAGGAAAATGAGACAACCTCTCATCTTCTTTTATCGGATGAGCATGCAATTAAGCTTGCAAATACTCAAGGAGAACAATTTATCAAAGACCTTTCTGCAAAATACAACATTAAAGCTGAAAAATGTCAATTGAAAGTAGGCACATCTCTTGTTCTTACGGGTAATTTCAAAAAACTTTTAGGTTTTCAAAGTGAAATACAAAGTTGGATGAATGTGAATATGAGTGTTCCTCCATCGCCAAACTTGCACAGGAGCCATATATCGAGGAGAAAAAATGTAGCGATAAAACAAGTTTTGCGTGATATTGATCAACTGAAACTGGATTTAGGGAACCCTGCTGATGTGTTTCAAACAATCCAAACCACAGAAAATGATTTAGTAAAGTGTAGTTCAAAAAACAAAGTAGACTCTATTCACTATACAGAACTTTGTAAGAAACTCAATAAATCTCGAAGGACATTGAACATGATCCTGATTGGTCAAGCTGGCTTGTGCAATGGGGATAATATGTATAGGAAGTTATTAGATCTAGTTTGTTACCTTCAAGAGAATTCCTCAAAAAACGTTAGTACAAGCATAAGAGATGAAATGGGGGAATGCTACAGTGCTATATTTTCTGGCACACCTCGAAATGACTATCCTCAATTGATACAACAATTTCTATCTAATCCCACATTTTCGGCTCATAACACGTTCAAGCTGCAGACTCCAGTTATTAACAAAATACCCCTGAATGATAAAATACACGCATTACTAATAAGGCTTCGAGCAACTATAAATATACTCTATAGTTATAAATCTCAGAACCCCAAATTCCGCATCAGCAACATGATGAGGTTTCTAGAAGGAAGTGAAAGAAGAATATTAAGTACAAAATTATCCAATATTGAAATACAAGCCATAAGGAATGCAATTGCAAAAACACAAAAAATTTTACAAATACATAAAAATTATATTAGTAACAAAAATTTTATATAAACTCTAAAACAATTTTTGTTGTTTATTTTTATCCCTTTTTCCCCTTAAAAAAACTTTAGGTCTGATGACTCGGGTAATTCATGGCATGTGAATCTGTAATGATTCTCTGTAAACGTTTCAAATAAAATAAATAAATAAACAGTGGCTCGTAACATAATGTCAATACTATCTCAATATAAGTCTTTTGTTACTTTAATACATACATAGTTTTGTATTTAATGATAAGATATATATATCAGGCGCGTTCCGTCCATACATACTGTGGATGCGGTGCATCCCTTAAATATTTGAAAATAAGAATATGGTTTTTTATTATAAAAGTTATAAATTAAAGAAAAAAATCTGAAAATATTCCTAAAATTATCGCACAAATGTTCGAGAGCACGCAATTAACAATTTTAAACAATATTTTCGGTATACATACCTAAATATGTATGCGTATTTCCTATATCAAGGTACCTTGTCCTTGATAGTTGATAGTATTCGTTTGATACACTGGAATCTGGATACTACTCTTCATTTTGTATCCAGTCTTATAACAAATGTTAGAATTTCCGTGCGCGCTCATTAAAGTTCATAATGTCGTTGTATTGTTCTACGAGACTCACGGAGATAAGAGCATCCATCTTGAGTAATGCAAAATTCTTGTTAAATAATGCTAAACAGCATGAAGTTTAAAATCGCGTGTTATTGAAATTTAACCAAAATTTCAGAACATCTCTAGTTTTAGGTACTGTCCAAACATTTACAGCTTCACCGCCAGATGCGCCTGCTCCTGTGCTCCGTTTATTTATATATGATAAACTATTAATTATTATTATTGTAATGGAAAACTTACATTTGAACCTTTTCATAATATAATACCTCAAGCGCACTTTACAAAAGCGATTCTATGCAATATTTATTTTTATTAGATATCTACCTATATGTAGTATCACTCCCATTAAATGTAAAAACATGATTATTTTTTGTCAGCATCCCTACTGAAAATATTCACCGCACGCGCCTGATATATATATATATATATATATAGTCAAATTATTTATATAGCCCCATATTTGTGAAAATCACCTCAAGGCCTCTGTACAATGAATAAATATCCCAGCACTTCTTGCAACTACAGAGCACATGGACAGTTGGGATTCTAGTTCCTTGTTTCCGATTAAGATCTATTTTAACTATAACAGATAGGAGCTTGATTACAGCATGTCTTGCAGCTACAGAGCACATGGATGGTAAGAAATCTAGCCCCTCCCGCATTCACACATTTTTAAAACTGACAAAGAAGTTTAGTGTATTAATAAAATTTAAAAAAGGAAACTAAGCGCATAGACGGTTGGAATTCTAGACCCCATTTACAAAATTTAGGTATTTTCTAGTTGATAACATTTACATAAGGAAGCTACCAATCGCCATGCAACTACAAAGCGCATGGACGAGTGGAATTCTAGCAACTCAAAATGATATCAATAAATTCACAAAAAAATAAACGTAAACATAGAGCATTATAGTAAATTTGTCAAGTGATAATGCTAAGAAGTGAGCAATAATAAAACTAAATAAATAAAGCACTCTCCTGGCTTACTTCGAAAATAATGATATCAAATTACCACCCGTGTAAGAAAAAACCACTTTATTTATTGGGTCCACGTGTAGTATTTAGTGAACATGATAGAAATAAAATAAAAAGGAATCAATTCATTAGTTACTTAAACCTTGACAAAGAAGCTTGTTTGCTTTGAAACCGGTATGTGAAAAATAAAAATTAGTGGTTAAAAACAAAGTTGTTTTATTTTTTTCATTTTATAAACAAAGCAAGATAATGGTACTGTTGTTTTTTTTATATTCAAGGTATCGTTTAAAGGCCTTTTACAAAATTAAAATTACATGAATAACATTGTATAGAAAAAAAAACAAACAAGTGGGGGTAGTAAACAGAGAAACAATATTGTATCTAGATTGTAAAAAAGAGGCATCAATTAGCCAAGTGAAATAAACATTTAAAAAATCAGAGAAAGATGCAGAAGGGAAAAACAAATTTAGGCAAACAAATAATTACATACATTTATTATCTGGCTTCTGGCACAAGTTGGTAACTACATTTTACTAGTTGTGAGATATTGCACATTTAAAGTTAAAGGCTATATCTCAAATCAACAATTTGAATAAAATATTATTTTTTGTATTTATAAATTATGAAATATTTTTATTTACTTTTTGAATAAAGATTAATTGATGCCATTTATGAAGACATCTTATTGTTCCAAATAAATCTAGTTTTCAACTTGTACCAGAAACCAAACGATTAGCATACCTAAGTCTAGACTGGGCAAACTTTTCGAATGATGGGCCGCATTAGCAATTAAAAATTCACGGCAGGCCGCAATTAAAATAGGTAGGTACTGTTTATTGTTAATTTCAATATTTAATAC
The DNA here is from genome assembly GCF_059751315.1 of Micrasema longulum. Lineage (NCBI taxonomy): Eukaryota > Metazoa > Arthropoda > Insecta > Trichoptera > Brachycentridae > Micrasema > Micrasema longulum. Next base: position 18,248 of record NW_028277786.1, read on the forward strand.
AAAAAAGAAGTGATTCTTTAATAACCAGCAATTTAATGAGAGAATAGAACTCCTAGAAGAATATAGAAATAAATAAATATTGTTTTTCATGTAATAAAATGTTTTTCATCACGTTTTTTTAGTAAAGGGGTAGTTTATTTAAAATACATTGCCGATAAAATCTATCGTTTTTTTATTGTAATAATAGACAGTCTTCAGAACCTTTAACTATGTTGAAAATCCTTATATTATGTTCCAACAGCTTAGTAATATTCATCAAAGTTAATTCATTTTTAAAAGATCGAATAGGGGCCAGTTTTTCAATGTAAATTATTAATATCTCTTGCTCTCCTTTTTAAAAAACTTTTACATTGAATGTTTTCCAATAAATATAATGTAAAAGAAGCAAGAGTATTAAATTACATATTGATTTAAGTCAGTAGGTACACGTATAAAAGCCAAGGAGAACACATTTTCTATTAAAACAACTTAAATTGAATTCATTTCTCTGTTTTATTTCTAGTAAATATTGTGATTTTCATTCGAACAATATTGTATTTTAATAGCACCATTAATGTACAAATGAAACCAGAAGGGCCTGAAATGTAAACACTTACTTGTTGCTATAAATAAGTAAGAACAGAAGTCCTTAATTTTAACTGTAATTAAAAAGAATGTACTTTTTGTAAAAGTAAAGTGTTCTGAAAATATGTAAACCTGTACTAAGCCAAAAGTTCTTTTTGTATTACTTTCTGCTTGTGAAACTATCGCAGGCACCTCATCCATGCCTGTGTACTCATCCTGACTCGCTAGAAAATCCGTTTTGAGTCTGGATATTATTAAACGATATCAATGTTTTTGTTATTTATATGGGAAGCCAAAAAATCACTTTATCGGAATTGTGTATTTTAAAAAAGCTAGTGGTACAAAACTAGCTACTCTGCTAAACTGTTATTTTTTAAACGGTTTCGCATAACGGTAACTGTTAATTCTATAATATACTGAATGTACTCTTATCAAATAACTGAAACATTTAGTTGCATCAATACCTACTAGATCTAGTCGGTGTTGGTTGCATTATGAAATAGCATAGATTACAAATAGAAGCTCACTCATCAATACAGTTTTGTCTATATGTCTTCATTACTCTTTGTTTTTGTCTATACTCATGCTCAATGTCAAGAGCGTTTTGACAGAAGCGTAAAATCAAACTTAGAAAATTCGATAAATAATAGAAATGATTTAACGAAATAATTTAAGTTTTGTTATTGAGAGCAATTATAAAAAGATTTGATCAATTTGGCTTTTTCAATAATTGCTTTATCATGAGTATTGCAATGTGTTATATCAAATTATTCTATCTACCATATGTATCAACACTGTTGCTCATTTGCACGTGTATTTTGTCAATTTCTGCACAAAGAGTAAGCATGTGAATTGGTTTTGCGAATCGATTTTAAAATATAAAATTTGGTGAACATTCTGTGTGATTTCAGCAAATATTTAAATGTTTCAGTATCCTCAAACGAACCACTTCAATATTGGGCAGCGCTTTATTCCTGGTCCCGTGTATCCGGAGCCGGTGGACTACAGTGACGCCAATCAGTATTCTGACTATGCGGCTCCCGCCCAGAGTGAATCTATCGACAGTAATTCCTGGTCTATAGCGCATCAGCCGCAGTTAAATTTAAATGCTGCTATAAGCAGCTTAAACTACAGTGAGTATAATTCAAGTTCTCATTCATCCAAATGATTGTATGAAAGATTTTTGAGTTAACCAGTAAAACACATCCTTGTATCTTTCGTCCTTGTAGTCGTGCATTCAAATCATAAAAAATAAATAAATCATGTTTTCGTAATATCAGCATATGTTAATTTGGTTTTTCTTTTATTTTTCTTTTCTTTTCATTGTCATGCTATAAACATTTTAATAATTAAAAAAGGAATGGCCCACGCTCAGACGCTGAAGTCTTTGTAGGCATTTTTTCCAATTTATGTTATAGCTTAATTTTAAGACGTATTTTTCTAAAGTGTATTTTTGTAATTATATTTCTATGTAAATAATATATGTATGGAAAAAAAACAAATATTTTTTTTTTTTTTTTAAAAAGATTTAAATGCATCATGACTTGTCTATTTGTAGCATTCATGGAAGAGGCCACAAAAATATGTTTTTAGTTGTTAATGGCAATACGCTGTATCTATAGATACAGTATTTTGACTAAACAACGCTTAACCAATTTCATTTGTCGAGTTACATCATATGAACTTACTTTTATTTTTTTATTGTTGTTACTTTTTTTTTTAAATGTTCTGGCAGAACAAGTTTTTGTGAATTTTATTTAAAAGCGGATGATAAAATGACATCGGATATAGACATATTTATGTCGTGGATTCCGGCAAGGATGCATTTTGTCTCCTCTCCTTTTTAATATGTACTCAGAAGCCATTTTTAGAGATGCACTAATTGTAATAACCAACTGCATTAGCATAAATGGACAAATCATAAACAATATCTGATATGCGGATGATACTGTCCTTCTTGCAGATAGTATGGAAAGCCTGCAGCTATTGGTCAATGTAAACAGGGCTAGAAATTAATATTTCCAATACCTAATGTTTGGTTATTCGGAAAAAGCCACAAACATCCCTGATGACTTTAAAAATTGGAGCGCAGGATATTCAGCAAGTCCATCAATATAATTATTTAGGATGCTGTTTGAATGATAAATCGGATCACTCAAAAAGAATAAAGTCAGAATATAGATGGCGCAAGACTGCTTTTTCAGGATGCGTGACCTCCTTGCAGTAGAAACTTTTATTTAGATCTCCAAATCTGCATTGTACGATGTTAAGTCTTCTCAGTACATTTTTACGATGTCAAAATGTAGACACTCTCCCAAGCCACTAAAAAGTTTGTAGCCTTTAAAATGTGGTGTTACAGGAGAATATCAATATTTCCTGGGTGGATAGAGTCTGAAACAATGACTTTCTCCGACGGTTGAAAAAAGATAAAGAGGTACTGAAGACCATAAATAAAAGAAAACTTAAGTACTTTGAGGATGTGATGAGAGGCGAAAAATATAACATTTTACAAGTCATTCTACAGGGATGAATTGAAGGAAGACGCAGTGCAGGTAGAAGGCGCATCTTTTAGCTAAATAACTTGTTCCATTGCAGCACGCAGTCTTTGTTCAGACCAGCTACCAACAAAGCGAGATTTTCTGCGATGATTTCCAACCTTCATCGGGAAGAGGAAAGATAATTAAAAAAGAATTAAGTAGTGCAAAGTGTTAATATCGGAGAGGTCGGATGATCAGAATTTTATGGGGTATCCTAAAAAAAACATGGTTTGAGTTCTCCTCATCCATGCTGTCTGGGAAAAGTACTTAAAAAAACATTTTTTGCATATTATTCAAAATTTCGGATAATGATCTTGATCTTTTTCAGCTCCCGTGTGGGTGCCAGGGTGGCCTGCGCCCGAAGTGAAGCTGGGACAGGTGTCAGCTGTATCACTGGATGTGTACGGCAACGTTGTGATTTTCCACCGCGCCACACGAACCTGGGATCGCTCCACATTCACCAAAGACAACTTGTATTGGAATACCAATCAGCCACCCATAGCTGAACCCACTGTCGCTGTTATCAACTCAACTACGGGACAACTCGTAGACCAGTGGGGAGAGAATATGTACGTGAAACATGATTTATTCTTAATCAATAGTCATGCGAGTAGAGAAAGGAATGATTTATGAATGTTGTTGATGGTTAGAATAAGCTGTCAATAATTTAAACATTTATTTCTTATTACTGGATTTTGAGGAACGCAAATATAATATTATCTCTCATTTATTATATTTTCAAAACGTATTCCTATCAGTGCACCCTTGTAAGTAAGAAGAGATTTGCAATTGCGCCGCTAGTCGTTTGACATTTACAAAAAATATTATTATTTTTTTAATACGAATTATTTTATTCTTTGTTAATCACTCATGAATAAATATTTACCAATGAAAAGTTACACAATTCTTTTTACTGAGAGGTTTTTACATGTTTTTGACACAAGAAGACATTTTGGTTTTGATTCTATACGTCACTTCGGCTGGCGGTCAAAGAACAACTAAATACACGTTGGGCCTCACTGAGCGTTAGGGCATCAGTTAAGTGTCATAATTTTTTAGGGTTCAAGGCTGTATTTATTGGTTGATGTGTAAGACTGATTACCTTACCCTCATGTAACAGATGATCAAGATACGCTACAGATAAGGGCGCGATGATGACAAATGTGATTTATTTTTATACTATGTTGTCTACTTTTCTTATATAACATTTGAAATTCTTTTTTTAAAATCCTTCTTTATTACCAACCTATAGATGAGTTGGTGAAAAAGTTGTTTTCTGCAGAGTGTGCTCTTTTTAATAGAATATTGTGTCACATTTTAAATTGATTGTAAATCAAAAAAGTTTTGTAACATGTTGATGGGAGGAGTGCTCTCCCAAAACTAGGTTGTGTTCTTTTAATAGAATAAACGTGTAACACTGATAAAAAAGCTTTTTTTTGTAATAATTCATCATGAAGTCCTGAAAATTGTAAATCAGTCAGAAAGACATTTTGTTATTATTTTATAAATAAAATGTGTAGCCAGTAAGATTCTAGTGGGGTTTATTTAGTTTGCAGTACCCTATGAAAACTCTAATGTTTATTTTTATTATGGGTATGTGTTTTAATGTGATATTTCAATTAACTAAGCTCAAATTAAATTTTTGCGGTCACTGCTTATTACAAAGGCTTCTTTAAGGCTCCTTACTACAACTGACACCAAAATTCTCTTGAAGGAGTCCAAAAAAAATTCTTAAGGTATATACATTTTAAACTTAGAGTCAGTCATGAATTTTTAAATTACAATTTTTACTAAAAACATTAAATTTTTTAAAACTTAATGATAGTAGAAAAATTATAGACCTTTTAAATTTATTCAAAATTGTAAATTCAATATGGGATTGCCCTGAACTGATATCTCTCATCAACTTCGGGGTGCCTGGAAGAATGACTAGACAGGTGCCACCTTTTTGTAGCAACAATTCTCGGACAGTGTATACTTGTAATGCCGTATTGAACAGACTTCATGAACTCGCCAATAGTTATTCCCACGTATCAGATATATTTAGTGTAGGGTATTGTTCCTATAGAACAAACCTTTTGAACTTTTTTAAAGATGGTGAATGGTAATTATATTTATTTATTTATACATTTCAATATAGATACAATTTTTTGTTCGCTTTGCCCGGCTATATGAAACAGTACTTACGATTTTCTTGTTATATTACTTTAAAATATTTTATTATGTTTGTTTTTTAATTTATTCTTAAATTGTTTAAACTTTCTACTGAATATGTTGTATAATTTTTAGGTTATTCTTTTTTTTATAAATCTTGTATAATTTTTAGGTTAAATTTTTTTATAAATCTTGGGTAAAAGGAAATTTATGTTAAAATTTAAAAAAATATATATTAAGCCAAATATGTAAGTATTATAATTTTTTGTAAAAGGCAGATTTGCCGTTAATATTAATAAAATTAAAAATAAAATAATGAAGGTCAAAATGTCAGATGAAGAGGTCAATGCTCACCCAAAAACCATTACACTGTTATTAACTTGGAGTTATTTTCATCCTTTAGGTTCTACCTTCCTCACGGCCTAACAGTGGACAGTAAGAATAATGTTTGGGTCACAGATGTGGCTTTACATCAGGTCATGAAGTTTCTGCCGAATAAAAAAGATGCCCCTGTGCTTACTTTAGGAATAAGGTTTGATAAAGCATTATACTATCAGATAAAATTTTTGATTAAACATTAGTTAACATATTACTAATTATACATGAAATTGCATTATTTAGCTGAAATATTCCTAACTTTCTGAATCATATATGATAATGTTGTTTATATTTTGTACATAGGTTTACACCCGGCAACAGTAATTATAATTTCTGCAAGCCTTCTGGTGTTGCCGTTATGGAAAATGGAGAATTCTTTGTATCTGACGGTTACTGCAACACTCGGATCATCAAGTACTCCCCGGAAGGTCAAAAGATATTGCAATGGGGCAAAAACTCATTTCATGGTAAGTGGCATTTTTAAGATGAAAAATTTCAAGCACGAGAAAATCCTATTTTAATAAAATTCCGTTAAATAAATTACACAACTACAAAAAAATATTCCTTCTTTATTATATAATTATTACCCAACATGTTTCAAACTAACTTTATATGCGAGATAAAAAATTGAATCTCTAATAATGTCATTACAAAAATATTATTGAAAATAATAGATGTAACTATTATTTCACTAAATACGTTATACTAGGGCAATAATTCATTGAAAAATTAAAATGCTGGTACGTAAAGGTATATACATATTCAAATTTGTTGAAAAAGTAATTCTCATACTGATGTTTAAAATAATTCAAGTTACATATGTGTATCTAAGAATGTATACTATAAAACCACACAGTTATTGGGTATTAAACTAATAACAATAGCTTTTATGGTTCCATTTAACAATTGATATCTTTTTACATTTTGCTTGAGGAATTTTTTCCTTTCACATTTTTTTGCCAAATAATATCCTTACGATTTCTTAATATGTATGTGTACCATTTACATTTTAAATTCAAATGTCACTACTGTACATATATTGTTATTTATTTATTTACAGATTGAGTGCATTATTACATTAAATGTTTAAAATATATCTACTGAAGAAATATTCTACAAATCACAACTTATGACACCAAAGCAATTATATTATAAAACAATACTTGCTTAAAGATTACTATTCTTACTCAAACGAAAGACATAACCCCAACAATAAAACACATACAAATAATATAATCACTGAATACTCAACACAAAGATAACTTAAACAAATACAAACTAATACCACTTTTGGACAAAAAGATTTTGAGTATTATGCAATTAAAATCTATAACCTATTTCCACTGTCCATTAAAACAATTAGTAATGAGAAAATGTTTGAAAAGGCTATAAAAAATGAATAGTGGAGCTGGGTAGAAGTAAAATGGATTGTCTCATTCACCCAATCCAATATTGAATCACCTGATTCACAAATTTATAGTTTATGTTATGTTTTTGTTATTTTATTGTGTGATTTATAATATAAATAATTGTAACAGATGATCGAACTACGCTGCTTAAATTTGTTACAACTTAGAGGGAAAACATTTTTGAGAAGGCAATATGGATGTCTAGGCATTTTTAGGGCTTATGACCTGTCATTGGCTGGTTTAAGTGGCCACTTTACACACTGTGTAACATTCACCATTCTGCCTATGTTTAAACATCCACATTTCCTCTACTCTTCCATCTGTTGACTTTTGTAAAGTAAAAGAGCTGAAACCTTTATCATGTGGGTGAGATTCATCCGGCTGAACCAATTAACCTACTAGGCAACCCCTGAGAACAATTTGCCAATTTTTATACTTCTTCTTTTACCTGGTAGTTAACTCAACAGTGTTTTGAGTATGTCCAAATGCTTGCAGACTGGCTGGCTTCCATATTCCCTTCTCAAAAATGTTTTCCTTCTCTGCATCATAGATACTTGTTTATGGTTGCATCATTCACCAAGAAGCTAAGACATCTCCAGAAGAAATTCAATATTTTGGAATGGGTAATCAAATTTGATAATACAATTGGTCAATTATCGCCAGTTCAAAGAATTTTTAGTTGAAATAGAGAGAGAATATGAAAATCTTCTACCGCATAATAAGGTCCGTTGGCTTTGAGAAAACCTTTTTATACAAAAATAAATTTGACTCGCCAAAGAAATCTTAATTCTTGTACCGCTGATCTTTGGCTCTTTTGACTAATGAATTCGCTGACCACTGCATTAGGACATCGGTGCATGAAAGTTATACATAGTTTACTCTGTGGTGGTGAAAGAAAAGCAGATGATTAATTCTTAAAATTGGATTGGAAGAATAATGTTATAATATCTTATTAACAGGGACTGCCCAAGTTATTCCACAGCGCTATTCGTTCGCTGTTCCTCACGCCCTGGCGTTAGCTGAGGACAAGGGACTGATATGTGTCGCAGATCGTGAAAATGGACGCGTGCAATGCTTTAACTCTAACAATGGAACATTCGTCTCACAATATTACTCCCCCATCATCGGATCACGTTTGTTCAGTGTTGCTTATTCCTCAGTTAAAGGTATATATGTGTGTAATTTTTAAAAATAAAATTTATTGAACTACATATCTCAAAAACTAAATATTTGAGCAAATCCAATATTTTCTTATACTTTTTGTTTTATTTTACTGTGTTAAGTAACATTAAAGTAAATCTAAAGAAAAGTATTCAAGATATGACTTCATTAAATTCCTTTTTTGTTGGGTGAATATTATGTAAAAATAAATTAATTCTCCAATATGGTCTAAAAGGCATAATACTAATAAATATGGATACACTCAAAATAATAGTGGATGGTTCTTCAAATATTTTATGAGTTTATTAAGCAGTTTCCGTGGTGTAGTGACTTAGACACTTGCCTCACACACGGGAGTGTGTTCGATTCTCAGTGAAATCACAATAATTACAATGTGAATTTTCTCAAACCTTTTTATTTTATTGAAAAAATAAAAGAAATGGATGGCGGATTTTGTTAAGCTAAAACCGCTGATTATTAATTTTTTGTTTTATGTTTAGGAGGTCAGCTCTACGTAGTTAACGGACCAGATTTTTCCAATCGGCCGATCCGTGGGTTCGTTATCGACATCAATTCCAGGAAGATCCTTTCGGAGTTTGGCCCTAACAATAAAGACTTTTCGAATCCTCATGATATAGCGGTCTCCAAGGATGGAAAGGAAGTGTATGTTGTGGAACTGGACCCTTACAAAGTGCATAAGTTCGTAGACCCCACCGTTCCTGCGACCGTTAAGACTGAAAGCCTAACAAACAATGCAAAAGCGGAAAAACAGGCAGTGATCAGTAACACCTCTGGCACTGCCTCGTCCACTGTCGCTCCTGTTAAACCTACCGCTACAGTTGGTTAGTTGAATCCTATTTATTTGTTTTATTTTCATATTATTTATTTATGCTTTATTAAGCTCTAAGCAGGTATGGCCATACCGTGTATGTCTCAAATAATAATAATAAATTGCAATGCCATCTATGGATGATTGTTTAAAATATTTTTTAAGGAAAATGTAGATTTCTTTAGTTTTTTAACGAAACTACAGCAACTTTTTCTGTCAAAAACTCACTCTCATAGAGGTTAAGCCAGTATAAGATTCCAGGTACTTACATCACATATAAACTTTCCAAATGTATCAAGAATATGATTTTTTAATTACTTCTGAATGTTTGAAGGCTTTCTATTATTTTGTTTTCTCGGGTAACACGTTGTACAATTTTAAACCCCTTTTCAACGAATTGTGAGACTCTGTTTTTCTTCTCATTGGTAGTGGCATAAAATGAGGCATACAGAAACAAAAATAAAAATAAAACGAATATATGGAATGCTAACTTTGTGATTTTAAAGCATTGAACAATAGATATATTATGTATCTATTTTATTTAAAATAACATGTAATTGAAATTGTATAATTAAAAAAAAGGTCATTTTTATGCCTTGGAAATTTTCGAGGTAAAACAAAGTTTTAATTACTCATTGTGTTCATTTTATCGGTATTTTTTTTCTAATGTTCACTTGTTAAAGTAATACAAATTTGCTTACATTGTTTTTTTTTTTTTCATTTAAGCCATTGAACAACATTTTTTACTTTGCCCATTGCCGCATTTCATTATTTTTTTAGTATCAATGGACAATCTCATTTGTTTCTATGTGCTTCATATGTACATATATTGTCGGCCTAACTTGTAAAACTAGCAAGTCCCAAACTTACTTTTGTTCAGAGGAGAGTAAAAACAGTTTTTACTTAAATGGCAAAGTTTTTTTAAATATATATTTTTCAAAATAATGGAATGCTTTATGAATATACAAATTTTACACACATATAGATTATTTGAAGCCCTAACAATCACCAAAATATTTTTACTTTTTGTGGACATACGAGTTTTAAGTAGTTTAAGTAGGTTTTAAGTAACCTCAAAAATTTATGTAGAAATTAGTTGTACTTGTATTCTTGTTTATTTGTCTTGTTTACACATGTATATTTTCATGTAGGATTCGCATAAACACATTCTTGTTTACTCATGAATGCACACATATTACTTAAACTTATGTATTCCTATTTGTCTTGTTTACTCATGTATGTAGGAATTACTTAGACACATTCTTATTTTTATCTGTCTTCTTTGCGCACATATGCATGTATTTACGTTTGTTGAAGTTGTGCTTTTGTCTTCCATAAATAATCTTGTTTTTTTCAACATTATTTATACAGGGGTAACTCTATGCTCCTACAGAGGGAATGCATATGCAGTAAAACCCCTGTTTTATGTTTTTCAAGGGAGCAACAATAAAAAGTGTAAAACTGAAAAATGCAATTTCATTAAAATATAATTATTGTTCAAGACTATACTAAATATACTGCAGAAAAATTGTAAAAACGGTCATGATTGGGGATTATTTATATTTACCAATGATATAATTAAAAATATTTTGTATTTTGTCAAACAATACTACAATGTGTTATTTTTTATTGAATTAAAAAAAATACATGTATGAATAAATTTATCTAGGTACTTAACCTTAAAAACACGAAAATAAAAATTTTAATTAGCATAAAATGCATACAACGATTTTTTCCTTAAATATTGGAAATTTTTATTTATATGGTATCACTTTTTTAGTATGGCACCACAAAATTTCAACTGTCATTAACATCGCGGCAAAACTGTTTCAAACTTTTATGATAACTGTTTAAACTATCTACTTTTCACATTATTTACATCAAATAATATTTCTATTGCCAATTATTAAATTTTCTGCATCGTAATTTTTTGATGAAAAGACTTTATTCTTCCTAAACATGAGTCAACTGCATTTCACTATTTAGTAAAATGTCAAAATTAGACACTTAAGACAAAATGACAAAATGGTCAATTACACTTTACACTGCACCTTCTTTGAATTTAGTTTGAGACAATAATTTACACTTTTTTTTTATTTAACTCGATTTTATTTTCCATTCACGCGACGGCGCACGGCTCGTCTTCTGATTGAATGAGTTATGAAAAAATTTCGACGTAAAACCGGGGTTACGAAAAACATAAAAAACGTTAATTAGGGGAAATATTTGAATGGGACCTAAATATTTCAGTGTAAAAAGCGAGAAAACGTAAAATCGAGGAACGTAAAAATGAGGTTTTACTGTATATACAAAATAAAAAAATGCATAACCTCAAACTCCTTACATCTTTTACACAATTTGAAAATCATTCATTTGTTTTGCCAACCCAGAGGTAGGTGGCTGTAATTGACACAATTAATACATAATTTATTTTAAATGAATGCAACAAAAAAAAAACAAAAACATATTGCTTTGCCGCTAGTTCATATTATTAACATGTATGTATAACGAACCTAAATTATTGAAGTTTAACAAAAACACTTTCTTGACAGTGATTATATATTTATTGTATTTAGCATTGCTGATAACAATTTGTTTCACTCTAAATTTTATTATGTTTTCAATATTTGCAAATTATATCCTCAAATATTAAAATTACGTTTTTTTATTTCCTGAATTTTAATATTCCATAAAATATATTTAACAGCCTGAAATCATCATACGTATTTAGATTTTTGAGGTTATGGTATTTGATTTGTAATTTTTTCAAAGAAAGAGAATGAGGATAGTATCTCAACAGGGATGAAGAAATTCTTCAAGAAGAAATGGGAGTCGAGGCATTTACAAGACTTATATAGCCTCTTAAAAATAACTCAAAGTTAGTTCAGAATTTTGAGAAATTACAACAAAAAAAACAACAAATATAATAATTATGAACATTCATACATATTATGTACATACATTCAAAGATTCTATTGCTAAAAGGTTTTTATATAGTTAGCTTCTTCTTCTCTGTCGTTCCTCAGTTCTGAGGGTCGTGATCATTGGTACTCTCATCAGCCATTCTATTGACAAAGCGTCTCCACTCTTCACGGCTCTGCGCCCTCTCCACAGCTCCATATAGGGTCACCCGTGAGTTTGTTTTCACCTGGTCGATCCATCGAGCTGCAGCTCTGCCTCTGCTTCTCCGTCCTGGCACACTGCCTGTGATTATTATTTTCTCCAGATTTTCTGGGTCACGTCTAGCTATGTGACCGAAGAACTGCAGCATACGTTGGCAGCATATGGCCGAGTTCTTCCAGTATAGAGATATTTGTTCTACTGGCTGTCCATGGTATTCTCAGCATTCGACGCCAACACCACATCTCGAAGGCATCTATTCTCTCCTGCTCACGTGCTTTAATTGTCCACGTTTCTGCGCCATACAAGAATATTGGGAACACAAGCATACGCACTATGAATATTTGAGTTTTTTTCGAGATGCCCCGATCTTGTCAAATTTTAGTCAGTCGAGTCATATAGTTAGCTAATAAGATTGAAAAAGTTTTCAGATATACCAGTATTTATAATCAAATTAATCAATATTTTTACTCCGTTATTACTTAAAACGTAGTTGATTGTTACGGCTTGTTAAAATTTATAAATATACAAGTATATGATAAGGAAATTACGACGTATTGAGGGGTATCATTAAATAAAAAAGAAACTCACCGCTTTTTAATTTCGGAAGGTGCGAGAGTAAATGTTATCACTATCATTAACATTAATTTCAATTTTTTTTTTTAAATGTTTAATTGTAGAAGAACAAATAAATATTCTTCTAAATCCTCCGGTGTTTAGTTTCAAAGTTAAAGTGAACACCTGGGCTGAAAGGATAAAGTACCTCAGACATTTTATTTTAATGTAGGTATGTAATTTTAACCTCGCTTTTGAGATTAATTTGTGTAACAGCTATGTTGCATTAAAGGGTATAAAATGAGTTGCTTTGTCAGTATATTTATGTATATGTATATACACATAAGGTGTTTTAAATTATCAAGCCTGAAATGATCTTGCTAGATTGTTTGACGCTAATATTTAATGAAATACACTCATAAACGTACAATAATGTTGCCGTAAATCCCTGTTTCTTTGTATTTATTATTTTTCATTAGAAATTATTTATTTATGTTATTGCTTAGCAGTGCACTGCACATAATAAGAAACCACCTTTGGTTATAATATTTTTTTTTTTCTTTTCAGAGGGTCTCCCACTGACAGGTTCTAGCTGGGGGGGCTGGGCCGGGGTGGCGGGGGGCGTAGCGGGGGGCCTCGGAGCCGTCCTCTTGCTGCTCCTGGGCGGCGCCGCACTATTGGCCCGAGCCAAGCACCACAGAGGTAGAACGCTATTTGACGAAAGTGAAAGTCTTGTATCGTAAGCCACTAGCTGTCACTTCCCCGTATCGCACTAGATCAAATTTTTATTTACAGCTATTAATTGACTGATCCACATAAAAAATCAACTTAAATTCTAACTGTGATAATTTATTTATCGTAATAATAACAACTTACTGTAGAGTAAAAAAATCTACACTTTGATTAGCTAATCTGTTCTGTTTAACTTCCAAAGAATTCTTGAAGTCTTACTTATTAAATAAATATAGTATTTTCGAAAAACCTAATTTTCATGTTAACGAGTAATATTATGTTCTTAAATTTTAGTGCCATTAGAACATGAATTATTATTTTTTCCCTTAAGAATGGGTTACTATTTGTATCTTTACAAAATCCCAAATAATGAAATATTGCATAAATTATGTATACTAATAAAAAATAAAAATGTGTTCTTCCTATGACACTGATTGATAAAATGAAACTTTTTGAATGTTACAAGAACTTAATAAGGTTTCTTATAGAATTTTTCCTGCTGATCAAAATAATAATAATAATCCTAAAATCATTGTCAATCAGTATAATCAGAGTCTATTACTTACTTTGATGAGGCTAAAACGATGAGGCAAGATTTTTTGACCTGTGGATTGGTCAACACTATTTTTTATATTATTAGAATAGACCATAAAGAACCATAGACCAAATAGAGTAACCATAGATAATAATGTGACTGAATTTCAAATCGGTCACTATGTTTGTATGCACCGGTTGTTTTGTCAACTACTTTGGAGAGTACGAAATACAACAACTATTATGTATTCTATTTTTATTTGTTTTTAAAAGGTTCTTGTTTTTCGTAATTCCATATTGTTCTATACTCATTGGGTCTACAACATTTTTATGGTCTATTAAATCTCATTATTGGCATGAGTTTGTATTGTAAATGTGTTAGTTTTGTAATTTTTCGTATATTTGTTTATCATTTTACTATATATTTTTTTATTTCTACAATATAAATGTGACAATTAGATTTTTACGAAAAGTGTAATAAAGTAAACAAACTGATTATTTGACTGAAAAAGAACATTATTTAGACCACGCAGTAAATTTGTTTTTGACACGCAAACACTGTTTCAAAGTACGGAAAATAATTTTACAATTTATTTTATTTTATATACCTAGGTACCATCAAAGTATTATTTTTTATAGATATTATACAATTTTATCGAAAAAATTGTTAACTTTCTTTAGTATTTTTGCAAATATTTCCTGTTTTGTGTTTATAACATGGCAATGTTGCCATAGTTCCTATTTTTATTCAGTAGGTATTGACTTAATCTAAGAAAAACAAGTATTATGCAATATTTTTGCTATTCATTTTCAGCGGGTAAAAATGAGAAAAAATCAAAAATACAGTCTTCTGGAAACCAATAATTAATATTGATAAAATTTCATTAGGCATTCTTGTTGATTTCTGCCTTCAGTTCGCAATTTAGCATTGCTTGCCCACAAATTGAGTGTCATGATGCGGCATAATTAATTCCATTTTTAAAAAAATATTTAAATGAGAATTCGATCATAGAATTAAGAATAGTCCAGAAACAGCATACGCACATCAAACAGAAGGCGACTCAACTACTCATAAATTAGTAGGTTTACGTTTTGCCCCATTAGTTTTTTTGTAGACGTCGCTCAGTACGCAACTCCTGATTTTAATTTAACTATGCCGTGTTGTGTCCTTTTAAAGTGTAGAAATACTGCTAGGATCTTAAAGAAACATGATGGCATCACATTTCATGTGTAATGAACAAAAAAATGTTTAAGTAGCAAATTAATTACTTAAAAATTGAATTATTTTTCCATCTGTCAGATTGTCGAAGAAACAAAATGAAAATTTCGTTAGTGTTGCCAGGGTAGATTTTTTTTTTGCCCTACTTTGCTCATTTAATAAAAGAACTAATAAAAATTAGACCTCGGATTAAACATTGCCTTGGGGGACATTTGAACGACATTATCTTTAAAACATCAAATATTATTTAGCATGATATAAAAATATCAGTTTTGTGTCAAATAAAATTTGTTTTATATTTTAAATTCAAAGGTCATAAATTCAATTACTCTTATTAAATGACCCTTTATTTATTTAATCTGTTGTGTCAATCAATGTTTCCGCGTGCACAATAAAATTTTAGAGAAATTAACAGATTGCTTTTTTTTACCTTACATTTGTGTTATGATAATTTTTTTTCCCATCAAGCAACATTACCCAGCGGCTTAACGTATGCGCGCGGTGAAAGTGTGTCTAAGTGGGGGAATTATTGGACACAGTCCGATGTATTCAAATATGATTCTACGCTCCTTCTGGACTATTCTTAATTCTATGAATTTGATATATAAGGGCATTGTTCAAAATTGAAAGATAAGCAAATTCAGTGATGTAAACATAATCAAAATGACTACCTGATGTTTTTCTCTTTTAAACAAAATATACATTTCCACCGAGATATTGGAGTATTATTAGCAAAGAGTTTTCAAATCTGTAACCTCAATTTTACAAAATGTTTTGGTTTTGTTTTTTAAAACACACTTAAAATCGGTTGTACTTAACTGAGTAGGGTAGTATGCACCCATATAGGTGGCTTAACTAAAAATCAAGTATTAAAAAAAACCGGGACAAATATATACACAAAAATTGAAAATAACATAATTACGAAACATAACAAGTGATATGAATTAAATCACACCGAGTCACTTTTTGTGGCTTCTTACAAAATGTAAAAATATGACATTCCGAATAAAAAGCTCTTTAAATCTGTATTTTTTTACTGCATTTTTTATTACACATCGTCAGTATACTAGTAAAACCCTCTAAATGCACACTGAGAATAATCACTTTGGATGTTTTACTCAACACCACTTTTTAAAAACTTATTTTGGACATGATACATGCTTATGAAACCATCTTAGTTTCTTTAAATTTAAATATCTTTTAAATGGAATTGATGTTTTTCACCAGAAAACATTAAAAAAAAAATTGTAAGTGTTTATACATAACTTTAAAACTAAACCTCGGGGGATTTAGAGGATTTTATCAGTTGATAAAGCTTTAAAAATGACACATAAATGCATTTATAACTTGTTTTCTCAAATTTTGTCATTTAAGGGTTTTACCAGTATGGCGATGACATGCTTGTTTTATTTGCGCACACGCTTTAATTTTTCTTTTCAATATTTTCTTTGGTTGTTTACATTTTACTGTGTGAATTATTTTATCCTTACTCTTATATAATCTAAGGACCCGTTGTTTGATTATTAATATAAAATTAAATCAGAATAATTTTGGTAAAGCATTCCATTTTTTTGTACATCTTTATTTTTTAAATGTTACTATTACGTCTAATTTTTACCTATTTTTTATGATCAAACAACTGGGTCTAAGTATATACTTTCCTTACTATAATGTAAACATATATGTGTAAAATTATGTTTGTATGTATGTATTTGAGAGAAAAACAAAACTTTAGTTATAAATAATATAAAATATTAGAAAGTAGTTTTTTTAGGTGACGTGATCTTTGTTCTTCGATTTCAAGTTATTTAGTTACATAGCAGGTATTGGTAGGTATTTTCAGTATGACACCAATTATAAAGAGAAAAAGGATAAAAAACTAATCAAGTAATAACGATAGATAAGAACTTGAATTTATTGAAACTGTTTAATTTCATCTAGCGATGGGAAATCATACAATTTAAAATGTGCACATCACCACGTACACTCATCTATAGCGCCCAATTGTGCACTGCAAGCAAGTAATGTTAAATGCTACCTGGCAGATGTTTTACTGACTAAAATTGTTTTGTGTGAAGTTAGCTTCAGTGTACGATTCACTGTGGTACTAATCTTACTACCTAGCGACCCGCCTAGCGGGTGTTAAACTAACTAAAGTTGTGTTGTTAGCTAGAATGTAATGTAAAAAGTTGTTGCGAGGTGTTATAGGATTCCAGGTAATCAGTGGTACCATCTACCAACTAAAATTATTTAAAATAATTTGGATTGATATTATTATAAATAATTATATTTTCCAATTCTTATTTTTTTGATTATGCGACGATATCCTATAAGTTTATTGATAATTAATTATATTTGGCTATCATTGCTCAATAATAGTGTAG
This sequence comes from Micrasema longulum, assembly GCF_059751315.1. NCBI lineage: Eukaryota > Metazoa > Arthropoda > Insecta > Trichoptera > Brachycentridae > Micrasema > Micrasema longulum. Next base: position 35,824 of record NW_028277786.1, read on the forward strand.
ATTAAAACAGTTAGAGGTGTTTTCAAACTAGATTCCACTTGGAATGTCACAATGTCACTTATATGCAGATTTCTAATCAATTTGAAATAAAGTTGTTGAATATATTTATCGCGTATTTATTGAGTTAGAGACATGTAAAACCTTACAATTCCCCATAGCTGCATTATTGCATCGACATTTCCTTTTTTATTTTTATTCCTTAAGTTTTAGTTTGTAAAGCGGTTGTAGACTTGCCAGAATACCTATGCAAACATGGATTTTATTTTTATCATAATATATTATACTAGTATAATGAAAGTACTTAAAAGAACTAATTATTTTTAAAAACCTTTTCTATTTTTTAGAGCTATAATTATTGAGTGGCAATTAAATTTAAAAAGTCGTTAGTCTTTAATTTTTTAAGTCTTTGTTTATCTTGAAACAAATATTGTGATTCAAAATTAGTGTTTCAGTTTAATTGTTTTTCAGTTAAATACATTTTTATCGTGTTATTCTGTTATTTGGGTGTTGTGTTTTAACCCTTACGCTGCTACGCAGTTTTTCAAGAATCTAATCAGAAATCCTCTTATTTATACATTTCAAAAATATTTTATCGAATACGTTGTTTTCCAAACACACTACTGTTTTATCAATTAATAGCAATTCCAAGAAAAATCTTCCATTTCATAAATATCTAGTTCAAACCCAATGGAGTGAGCAAGATAGAAAATTCGTGCCGCAAATAGACAATTTTCGTACAGCGGTTGTAAACCCTTTCTAAATTGAAAATAAAAACAAACAAAACTGATCTCGTACTGCAATCTCAAGGCGCATTGTTATTATTGAAACGAAATAATTATGATAGTTTTTTTGTTGATTGCGGGGCAAAGTGCTCTGTTATATATTATCAAACCTACCACTTCCATAAATGCATGCTAAACAAAAATTGAGTAAAATATATCTAGAAATTTGTAAACCGGTAAATGTACTAAGTGATATTATTTCTTGGTAGTTGTCATAATACAATTTTAATTTTAAAAAATAATGTTTTTGTACAACTGTCTCACAAATTGATATCTCTTCTAAGAAAAATATTCCGTTTCACTAATAGCTAGTTCACGCATAATAGATTGAGCGAGATAGACAACAGTTGCCGAAATTACAAACAGCTGAGGTAAATTACATATTTTTTACATTTATATATATTTTTAATCTTACTTTGTTACTTTAACTAACAATTTAACTCCGCAAAGCGTCCTTTTTATTATGAATAAATTTACAAAATATATCATTTAAAATGATAACGGATAGTAAAAGTGATAAAGAAATAATAGTATCTCGCCGAGAAACTCAGAGGCTTAGCAGCTGAACCTATTCCAAAAGTGAATTAGACAATAATTTTATTTTTTAAGTGATAGTGATAATAATTTATAATATGACTCTTACAAAGAGCACGAAATCAAAGAAGCTTTTTCTGAAGTATTTTTGGATCAATATCGAGCTGATATACCTCATTTACGTTTTCTTTGTAGAATAGTTTGTAGAATAGAGTTTGTATAGTAAGAATTACGTTTTGTTAGTAGAGTAATATTTACTACCTAATGAACAGCTAAAACATTTTGATTTCCCATTACTGTGGGTACCCATTATAATAAATTAACAAATGATTTTTTTTAATATTCAAACCTCCTAATTGACAATCATTAGGTTCCATGGTGAATTATTTTTATGTTTTATGGCTCTTTACTTATTTGTTTATATTCTTAATTATGGGATTTTCCAGTGATACAGGGACCTCACTAGATAAGATTTTTTATATTAAAGGTAAAGTATACAATTAGTTATTCATTACGGAAGTACATCAGTATTTTCGTAATCACTGAATCGGGTTTAATAGCGGGGAAAACACCGAATATAATTATTTTCCTCAGATGTCATATAAATGATAAAAAATCTTACTATTAACATTGATTTATTCTTTATTTCACTGTTTCTGGAATGTAAAAAAAATCACTGTTTCAGGTCCCGACTAGCTAGAAGTTTCCTGTGTTTAGTCGTTTCTCTTTTCTTTAAAGCACTGTGAATTTAAACATCACAAGTAAATTTATAATGAGGATGTTTAGTGGTTTAAAAAAATAAATTGTTAATAGAGGAACCTTTTTTTTTCAATTTTTATGTATCGTATTTTCAACGCTACGATCTTTTAAAGTTTTGTATTTCTGACATTAATCCGCGTGTGACGTCGCAAGGTCTCTTCCGCTTCTTCTCGGTTAGTTCTGTTGATTGGTTTATTGACGATTAGCAAACCGGAAATCTTAAACAACCCTCTTATCATTGGTTGATTCATATGAACAAGTGACGTCGTTCAAAGTTGTTCGTTTTCATTAAAATATTTTTAATTATTTTTTATTCATTTTCAAGAAACTTTGCTGTACAGTTTAATGCTTAAATTTTTACTGCGCGTAAGAAAATATTTTTTGTATTAAATTTTCCATAGGCCTGAAATAGGTACGAAATTAAATGATAACCCGTCGAATAAGTTATTTTTATGTTTTGAAAATGTTTTATACCACTGACGGTTAAGTGCAACAAGCAGTTTGCGAATTCATTTACCCTTTTGGGGATTATGACGTCAGCATCAGTCTAGTTAGAACTTTATGATAGGGATTAACAACAACGATATATCGTTGTTTAGCAGTATAAGGGTTAAATAGTCTTGCCGCTTTGATCATAAACTCTATTTTTTTTTTACTTTAATAATTTTCTGTTTCTTGTGATCGATGTTTTCTCCATAAAAAAAATAATCTACAAAATGGACAAAAGATCCGTAACTAAAAAGTCTTCGTGTTGGTATTTTTTTAAAGATATTGGCGATAAAAATATATGAGCAAAATGTAACTTTTGCTTAAAAACAAGAAATGAAATTTTAACAAAAATGGAAATTCTTTCTCCTAAACACGACACATACGATCTGTGCATCCCACTGTTGATACGTTAGTGACTTCGTCAGCAAATCCACCTCAACCGCAGGCGCTCAGAGCAATCCCAATCCAAACACCAAACACTATCACCAGTAGTAACTCAATTTCAACTGCACCATCCCCATATATTGACCATGTTGAAGTACGAAGCTAATGCTCGCTGTGCAAAACAAAATGGATGCTTATCTAAGTAAACCGATGAAAGGAATAAAAAAAGCATGGTTAATTATTTACTTGTTACCTTAATAGTTAAACATTACCTCCTGTTCCAAATTGAATAGATTCCAGAGTTCCGCATTTTTTTGAATGAATTATTTTCATCGTATGTCCGTGCAGAAAAACAATCTCCAAAGTTCTTGTCCGTCGATTGTACAATATGAAAGAAGATCTTCGTTTCAGGTTAGACTCAGTTGAAGGAGTATGTTTAACTACAGATCGCTGGGCATCAATAACTAACGAATCATAAATAAGCATAACAGTGTATTTTATAAATGGAATGAAACTGGAATACCCCCTTTTAACCTGCTTTAAATACACCGGGAGGCATACGGTAGCAAATTTGGTGTAAGAAATGACAGTTATTTCTGAAAAAAAATGAGATTAGCTGGTAAATTTATTACAAACAGTTAGTAATAATGCCGCAAATATAGTAGCTGCTATAAGAACAACAGGGTGGAAGCATGTCCCGTGCTTTGCACACTCCATTAATTTGGTTTACCAGTTAGACATACATAACAAAATTTGGGGAATAGTAGAATTTTTCTAACAGAGTGCTCAGGGACTAGAAGAATTTCAAAAAATGCAAGGAAGCATGGGGAAAACTCCATTAACCCTGAAGCAAGAAGTCATAACGAGGTAGAATTCTACATCCATAATGTTCAATAGAATCATTGAGGTGAGACAAAAAAGACTTATTATCATTATCCATTGCTTGCCATTTCCCCACTGTTGAAAATATCACCACCCACGATTGAGAAGTAATAAATGCAGCAACTAGTTTTTGTAAAGATTTTATATATCACAGAAGAAATCAGTAGCGATAAACATCTTACGTCATCGAAAATAATTATTTTAATTGTCAATGAGGTCGCGCATTTGCAACAAATTATAGTTCAACATAATTTTTCTCACTCCATCAATAGACTAGCTACAGTTATACTCAAATCATTAGACATCCTACTTTGTAAATGTGAAAACAATACTCTGATAAATGAAACAATATTTTTAGACCCGAGATTCAAAAATCATGATTTTAGAAATGAATCTTTGTTTGAAGCAACGAAATAAACTATTTTATGAAAACCACACGGAATCACGGTTTTAAATGCTGCAGAAGATAATGCTCTTCAAGATTGTGCACCATATTTTTTAAACGTCTTCATGAAACAGCTTAATTTTTAAAACGGTAACTGTTATTGCTACTTTTATAAAAAAAAACGAAATGGCCATCTCTAATTGAAGTGCAGATTAAGCTAATAAGTGCAGATTAAGCTAATAAGTGCAGATTAAGCTTTGATGATGATTTAAAAAAGTGTTTTATATCCTTGAACTATGTATGCTATTTTTTGTAAAAATGTTTTATATTTATTTTTGCATCGCTTATTGATGTAGTATGTAGTATTGAATATTACTTTTTGGTTTTCTGTCTTATCTTGAATCCCAATAAATGTAATAAAGCTTTTTTTGTTTTATTTTATTTTAAATATTTGTGCATGATAATTATTCTTATACTGTGCACAAGAAGGGAATATGCATTTGAAATATGTGAGAGAAATGGATGCTTTTAATGTTGGAAGCACTAAATTTGTGGAACATTATTATTAACTACATATATTAAAATAAATTAACTTTATTTTTTATGAGTTAATAACCAACTAGTTTCGGCCAAAGAAAGTTGCTCGTTGCCGAACGAGAAAAGCTGCCCGAAGGAGCTGTCTGTAATCTGGTAGCGAGAAGGTAATCCAGAAGTACATAATATGCACTTCCATTGGATTGAGAAAACAAGGATGTGAATTCTTCACTGACTGGAATCAAATTGATTGGACATAATTAATTCGCCGAAATGATGACAAAACTTTTCAAAAGCCTTGAAATCATTTTTGGACGCCACCAGATCTGTATATCCGACAGGACCTATAACAGAGCCACGGATAGTAGCAAGAAGCTCCATTTAGTAATCATAGAGAGAGGGGAAGCATACATATTATTTACATTATCAAAATAAAAATTATAACACAAATATCAATTTCATATCAACATCTGAACATGCAGCCCTATCTGTGCATAATATTATTGAAGGATCAGGTTGTGGTCCCGTGGTTAGTGTAGCGGAGTCACAGATCAAAGGTCCGAATTTCGAACCACACTCTACCCCAACTTGATTCCCATTTTCTAATAGCGAGTAACAACTCATTGAAAATGGCCCCAAAATTTAAATATTGGGGTAAATCATAAGAACGAAAATATTTATATATTTACTTTTTTGTTTTTATTTGTGTGATGTCTCACAGCTGTCTCCTGCAATGGTCTCTTCCCCCAAAAAAAATCCAATTTTGAATACTTCTAAAGATGGCTTTTATTTTGGTGAACTTGATGTGTTTATCCAGGACATTGAATGGTCTTGGGTCACAAAAGAACTAATTATATTATAAGTTATTTGTCATTTGAGAACAGCGCAATGTACTATGCCAAGCATTATCTGTGCATGTATTTATTATGTAAAAAAACCTACAAAATGTATCCCTCGCCATGGGATTTTACAGTGAGGAATACACTAATGACTAATTATATTATTACAATATTTTGAATTTGTCCAAATGTTTGTAGACATAATAATAATTATATTATTTTTACAGCTGAGAAACACTTATTAAATATGTCATGTTCCCTTTCTATGCTTAGTAGGGTTGTAATTTTTTAAGTTTTCTCTTTATTTAATGTCATTGTCAATTGATATAAAATAATGATTTGATGTATAGATTGGAAATGTTTTGAACTTAACTCTTGATTCCCAACCCCTGATTCTTGGGTCAAATATTCCAACATGTTTTTCCTAGAGTCACAAGAACCTGATAAATGTTTGTGGAATGTTCTCAAAAATTTAAACTGAAAGAAGAAAATGTGTTCACGGATTAAACTAAAAAGTTAGAGGTAATCAGTTTTAAACTAGCTGATTATCTTGTGACTGTAAAAGTCTAGTGTAGTTGTAAAAGTAAAAAAAACTTATTAAGTTTATCAGAGTAAATCGATTACATCTCTAAAATTACTCGCAAGCTTGAATTACTGTGATGAACATTTTAAAAGAGTAGTATATTTTAAACTTGAAATATGTTTTGCTCTGATTACGAGTTTTGTGGTTTTTATTTATTTATTTATATATACGCCCAATGGGCATTTTTAAGGACATATGTATACATAGAAAATTATTATAAAAGAAAGTAGAAAGACACAATGGTATATATGTAGTAGATTTGGTGGGAGTGGAAGCGGGAAAGAGGTGTTTAAAATTGAATTTGATTTAGTGATTTTATGAAAGAAGACAACTTGTTATCAAAGAAATCAAGACTGGTATGTTTGTTGGCAGACTTAAGAATTCTGGGCATAGGGAATGAAAACAAGGTTTTATCTTATTTTGGACTTTTTATGTTATGACAATTCTTGATAGTGGAAGTATGTAGAAGTAAACTAAGTATTTAAATTTTTTACTTGTATTAAATGCTTATAAGAAATTACCTAATATTTTGAACTTTTAGCCAATTTTACTTTGAAATGTGGTAAGTATATGCCTTGATACAAATATTTTGTAGAACATAATATATTATAATGTTATTGATAAAATGTACACCTTACTAATTAGTAAAAAAAATGTTCTCTAAGTTTTCATGTGCCCTTGTTTTTTTTTTTAATATTTTACTTTTTAAGTTAGCTTATATTACATAGTACATAAACTTATATTTACACTGCCTTTATTTATATATTTATTTACATAATTTTACAGTAAATAAAACAATAATTTTTTAATTTATTCAAACTCTTTTAATTATTCATACATTCAGGCATCTCTTCACATATTTTCAAGCCTTTATACATAATACAATTTGGGGATTCTGTTGTTTTTTTTAATGGCACCCTTAATCTATCATTATTTCTAGTAATACTCATATGAACATTTTTATTTAACACTATCTTATTAATGAAGTATTTGGCCATTTCATTGTTTAAAAATCAATAATAATGTTTAATGTTTTTGTTTGATATAATGTTAAAAATGATTTTGTACATGTCAGGATGTCTTTCACCTCTGACACCGCGAAATCGAAGACAGCGCTGGGACTATGCCCCTGGGGCTCCAGATTTCAAGTTGCGCCATCTGTTAGAGAGGCCTCGAGGAGCTGGCTTCGAAAGAATCAACACCGAGGAGAGTGATGAAGAACCTACTCCGGCCACAAGCATGTTGGCTCCACAAAATGCCTGATCAATAGATTCGGATACGAGTATCAATGCATAATGTAGGCAAATATGTGCTAAAAAGGTTAAGATAAGAAAAGAAGACTTGAAAATATCAATTTAACACATCAGAATAAACTTACAATCCAATAGCTATTGGTTTTTTAGTATTATTTATAGTTTTCAAACAGGGTTTCCTAAAATGAACAATTTACGCTTTAGGCAGCATTTAAATGTTTAAAAAATATGGATGATCTCATTTTTTCTGTATTTAAATGTAGTTTTATTGCAAAGTCATGCTGTGATAATTAAAGCTCTCGTTACTACATTTATATGTTTATATTTATTTAATTAATTCAAGTTCATCATTCATATTATTACATCTATCTGGACTCACAGAACAGAGGTCCGAGGTTCGAACTCATTGGAGTTGCTCAGTGGAGAGTGCTACCACAACTTTATTCCCATTTTTTTTATAGTGAGTTGTTTACAACTCATTTAAAATGCCCCCAAAATTTGGGCAAATAAGTATACAAATATTTCTTTTTTTTTTTTAAATATAATTTATTACTTTAAAAATTAAATTTATATACTTAGGTACATTAAAAAATTACAGTTTAAAGTCAATAAGCATCGCATGTTTGTGTATATTGAGTTGAAATGAAGAGAACCCTGATACAAAATACAGAATATGAATTTGAAGATTCATTTTCAAAACAATTTAAAAAAATTATCTCTCCAGTATTTTATGTGTAAAATACACATTTGATATCACACTCAACATTGGCTTCTTAATGGTACCTCCACATACTTGCCGCAAGTTGTTTGGAAAAAAGCTTGGAAAGCGTTCACAAGCTAAAGGTCAGCATTTGCATGCTTGCGAATGCAGCAGTTAATCCTAATTCAAGCCTACAGTATATATATTTAATCTATGGCTTCCTGTGATCTGTGCACAAAATACTGACACCGTCCCAAACCGCGGCAAGTGCTTGCGAGCGTCTATAAGGCAAGCTAAATGCCCAAATCCACACGCTTGCGCTTGTCGACACTTGGCAAGCACATGGAGCCACCTTATGGATAAAGCATAAATTCAATTTATGTTTTCTACTACAGAAAAATACATCTAAAATTGTTGGTTTAAATTAATATGTTAAAAAAAAAACTACGCAAATTGAAACGTTATTGGAAATTAATTTCATTTTTAATGTGAAATTATCATATTTAATTTATATTCCTACAAAACTCTTTTTTAAGTTTGTGTGTTAAAGTTTTTATTTTATATTTAATTTCACATACTTATTATTAATTAAACCAAAATAATAGCATAAATAAAAATAACACTTACAAAGGCAATACATTATGTTAAGGAACTCACAAATAATATCTGTTGAATGTAATAATTATTTTGACCTAAGTGCCAATGTATGATTGTCCTATAAATAAAAATTGCTCTAATGTTTATATAACAAGAGCTATGTAATAATAGTTGTACATAAAATATTATGTATAATGTCACTGTTCCTTTACTGCAGATGGCAATATAAAAATGTTAGACATAATAATTATGTTCTATCTGACTTAATTTTATCGAACACAAAATTTCAAAATGGTGGAAATAGTTATTGAGTTTCCAAATGAGAAAATCATCATTATGACAACAACTTACCTGATTATTATGTTATACTAAATTTATGGATGTACGTACGATAGGTATTTTTGCAAATTAACAAAAATATTTAGATTTATGTGCGTAAATATCTAATACATGCGTGTTGCACTGTCGTGTTAATTGCATATTTATTTTGTAATATTATGTTATGGTTTGATGAATTATTTTTAATATATCTCTGTGTTCAACGAAACATTAAGAGCTAATTCCCGTTTAATTAAGTACTCTAAATAATATTTTTTTCTTTTGTGTAGTCTCTGTAAAGGACCGGAAAACAGTAAAAATTAGAACTTCAGCTGATTTTTACGCTGGTAACACCAATTTTTTAAGGGTTTGTTTTGTGATTGGTTATGAAAAGATTCCATTTATTTTGATACTGCTGATTTTTTACTGTTGCCAGAAGAGAAGTCATAAGATAATTCTCAGGCGGCCTCAATACTAAATTATTTTCATCTCTTTTTTGGCAGGCTGTGTATATTTTTAATTAAGAGGTCTTATGACACATAATGTTTATGTTTGTTGAAATTAATAAACCAATTATTTAATTACATGAAATAAAACAACCAATAAATTGTAAATTATTTTATTATATCGGTACAAATGTTTTTATTTATCCATAATTTAAACTTTTTTAGCTATTAATATATGATTCCTCGGAGATATCAAGGGATCGAACAAGGAGTGGATTTCACAAACAGCACCTAAAAATTTAAAAGTTTATTTAATTAAAAAATATATACATATGTATAAACTGACAACTAAGTGACTATATCTTTAATATTATGGTAAATTGTAAAATAACAATTATCTATTATTATCAAACATACATTCACTTTGTTTGAACCCCACACAGCTATCTTCACACATGTAGACTTTCCTTTCACCATATTATGCATGTTCGTCTGCATCCACACTAATTATTATGATAATTTTACAACTTATAAAAAATAATTTAAGCCAGTAAAAAAAAAACAAGAAGGCTAAGATTTAATAAGATCAACAACCCATGACAAAAATCAAATGTGAATAAAAAAAAATGTTTTAAATGTATTTAGAACAAATAATTACATAACTTGAAGGGTTTGATTTTTCTAACATATAATTGAATAAGTTCTGATAAAAACAATAATTTCATTCCAATAATAACAGATTTAAAAAACTAAATTAATTAATTAATCTTTGAAATGGCCAAAATCTTAGCAGAGAATGCTAGTCACAATAACACACAATAAACCTTATTTCAAAGACTAAATTTAGTTAAATGAGTTTCCAAAATCAGGATATTGTCTCTAATTCAAATGAATGAGAAATAGTCATATTGAATATATAATATAAAGGATAATATATTACAAATATACAGTTTTACCTTTTTCGCGCAGGCTTAACACCCGGTCCATTAATATAACAGACTCTACTAGGGGTGCTAGAATAAGCCTTAGTGTGTAATATATAACTATCTTCTTCCACATGTTTAAACAATTGTCTATTGCCTCTGAAGAAGTATCTTCTTTGCTTAGAATGATACCTATTCTTTCAGTTGCTATTTCACAATACCTGAAATAGTTATTTATTCATACATATCCATGGTAAAAATGCTAAATGACTGTTGTGCCATAAAGTGAATTTTGCAGGAGAATAAATGAGGAAGTTCAATGTTTTTTAAAAATTTAAATATTTGTTAATAAGGTTTACTATCAAACTAATCCAAAAAAGTATATATTTTTATGTATCACTATGATTTTTCAAAGTTTCGTAATTTTGAAATTATTCCGCCCGTGACGGCACGAGTTGTTATTACAAGAGGGTTTTTTTTGTAAACGGCAAAATTTATATCTGATTTCTATGGATGTCGGCTCATACAACGCAGCTCAATTTCGGCTATAGTGCCGCATCAGTCACTTAGCCTTTTTACTGTTGATATTACTAATTTTATTGTAATGATTTGTTTTAGATTTTACAATATTTTTCTATTGTGTAATGATGTGATTGAATACTGTATAATAAGTAATTATATCAAACCTTTGAAACGTCAGTGTACTGTAGTGCTTAATGCTTCTAAGTCCCATGTGCTTCATATTAGGCCACTTGGAGACTAGTATCTTTTCTAGCAATGCTCTGTATGTGTGAACCTAAAAGTGTATGGCGTAACATGAGTACCTTCTTACTTCTAAAACTATTATTAACTCTAAATGTATATCTTCCTCCCTCTTGTAAATACAAAAAAATATCTGTGTTTGAATGTACATATATTTACCATTATATAATCCAATACAAAATATATTTAAATAAAACATTTTTGATGTTGTATTTTCTATCTTGTTATAAATTTATCTTTTTTAAAAGCTTATTATTACTAAATTTGTAATTGTAGTCTTTCTATTTTTTTTCCTTTCTTCGGTATTGTTCGATGTTTAGTATATACAATCGTCTAGTTTGTGTCAGACAAGTCAAAAAAAAAAAGAAATTAAAGTTGAGCATGCAAGTTTATCTAAAATGTTCCTCGAACAGAATTAAATTATTGTTTAGGTTACATCAAAAACATTCCAAATGTCCTGCCAATAAAGCAGATCTATTTCCAATGTACCCAATCACTCGTCTGAAAAGATATTAAAAAAATTAGGCACGAACCATGACATATAATAATTAGACATGTTATTCCCAGATATTACGTTGGTTATTCTTTAACTACAATTAAGATTGCAAGATATAGCAAATATTGCGTTGCCCTCTACAATTAAAAAAAAAAAGAGATAGCAAATCACCATGCACATGCAATCATTCATGTGAGAAAGAGACACATATATTTCCTTAGTTCATATTTAATTCTGTGTAACTCGTTACCATAGAAACGACACTAGCTGGCAGTTATCAAAGTTTTAAAAAATGTACTCAGAAATATAAACAATTAATTACTTAATCCATAAATTGGATTGTATTTACGTATGAAACGATACTTCTGTTTTGTTTTTCACAGTTGCGGTGTAATTAAAGACTTTTTTCATTACACACAATAATATATTTCTGCCACTTCACCTGATTATGATGCTATTTCACCTGATTATGATGAGACTCAGAGAATGAATGAACCCACGACTTGAAATGCTATTTTTTCGCGCTAGTAATGTATCTATTTAATTATATGTCAATCAACACAAATATTACATTTTAAGTTATTATTAAAATGTTTATTTTCTTACTGCCCCTCTGTCTGATGAACTGGACGATTGAATATTATAATTTTTTTTCTGTCAACAAGCACAAAACTTTGTTTTAGGATGAAAAAATTCTAATGTATATTTATTTTTAATATAAAGTTTATATTTGAAGCGCTAACTTTATTTTATTATATTTATTTTCTTTATCTCCAGAAACCTATATTTAGAGCCTAAATTCTAAAAATTAAAAAATTGACAAGTAAAAAATGATAAGGAAATATTATTATTATCTTTATAAAGAACACCCATTTTGTGAAGTTTAATAGTTGATTTCGTTTATGTTTATCGTGGATAGTAAAAAATCGCCCCCAGTGCACTTTTTGTGTTTTATGTATGCAAAACAAAAAATGTTTAGTCGTAAAACTGTGACTTGCATAATCTATTGATAAAATCACAATCAAATTAAAAATTGAGGGTCCGTTTTGAAAAAGTTTAAATGTATACTGTCTCACACAGTTTTTTTTATTTGTCATATTTTATTGTTTTCATTCTGTAAAGAAATGACAAACTTATTTCAATTTAAAAATACCGAAAATTTTAAAAATGTTTTCTTATAAAAAAAAATAAGTTAAGAAAAATACTAATTTGTAAAAATATATGAGTATAATGATTAAGTATAATCTAAAACACAAATTTCGTTGATATATGAATGAATAAGTAAATCGACGTACACCTTTAATTATATGCTAATCATTTATTTAAAGTTGTGTTACTAACAAAACTTGATTAGTACAAGTAATAAAAAATCAAAAGAATTCATTACATATGCATATTTAATAATTTGTTTTTTATTTTTTGTAATTTTTTTTTTAAACACCATAAAAATATGCACATGTCTATTAATGAAATATTCCCAATTTTTCAGATATTTCTTATTATATACTTACAACACCTTTTCAATCCACTAAAATAAATTGCTTAAGAATACTTTCAAACAAAAATAAAATTGTGTAGAAACTTAAAAGTATTGTTTTGAATTTCAATATATTTTTAACAACTTTCAACCATAAAATATATAAAACACCAGGGTAAAAAAATGTTACCATTTGGTGGACTCACATTTGTGTGTCTAAAAGTTAAACTGTTTGCAAAATTGTAAAAAAAAAAACATTTTTCATGTAGGTATACTTTAGTTGCTGGTACCTTTCTACTAACTTGATGTAATACACAATTCTACTTTGATAATGATATCACTTGAACATTTTATATTGCTTCAAAAATACAAATAAATATATTTAATATATAAATTTGATAAAATCTGTCTTCTAAACTAACTACCTAACTATTCTACCTTTGATAATAGACTATAACCGTTCTAATTCTTTTAAATGGAAAAAATATGTTAATAAGTATGTACTTGTAAAATTTCTCAATCGTAATGATTTCACTGATAAATTTACTTATATTCCGGACACATATCTATCAAAGTAAATAGTTAAACAAAATATTTGTTAAGTCCTGAATTATATAATAAAGATATTTTTTGTGAAACAGGTCTTTCTTTTTATAACTTTTTACCCTTCTAGCATATGTTCAATACATTTTAATATCTATCTGCAGTTGCTATCAAAAAACCTAAACTGTTAAACAAGTATAAAAACTTAATTATAAAAAGAAGCGGAAAATAATTTTAGCGATTATAGAGTACTAGATTATGAAATGTTCAAAATAAAAGAGTGACTACAAAATTACATCAGAAGGGGAAGTTTTTGTGAAAATATTATAATTACCTGTAAATCCTCGTAAAGTCCCTTGACAAGCTTTTGACAGTAGGTTTCAATAGCGTGGCAAGCTATTTCTCTACTTTCGTAAGATAATTCATTACCACTCAAGCTGGAAACGAAATCGCTAAGTGGATAACCTTTAAATTTGTCTCCTTCACACGATAACTTCATATAGCAACACCCAACAATACATATAAACTTTACATCAGCGGTTTCCGCAAATATCTTCAAAAGTAAGGGCCCTAAGTCGCCACAAGGATGCAGACCAATGACGCCATAGTTATTTTCCAAGTGGTCATTTAAAGATTTGAGAACAATTCCATGCGTTTCTGGTGTCAACATGAGATTTACATGTTTAGGTTTTAACATCAATCCATTTTGAAGGTATTTTATAGCCATGGATTCAAATTGTGAATCTAATTCTCTAAAAGCAGAAAAATTATTTCTTTGATTAAATTCTGAAATTTAGATAAAATTATATCAGGAGAAGCATCTCCATCAGGCATCTCCAGCAGAAGGCACCTTCTTAGGCAAAAGCTATCATTGGTCAAAATAAAATAAAAGTGAAACTAAACCAAGAAGATTTATTGGTAATTTTATTTATAATTTTATCAAAATCAGTAACTGTGGAGTTTTATCAAGAAATGTCTACAAAAACAACATCAATATAAATCAATTTTGAAATATTAAAATAATGTGTTGATCTTTTAGTAACCAATCACAAAACAAGCCACTTATAATTTGGTGTTGCCAATATTAAAATCAGTTAAAATTATGATTTATTACTGATTCTTTTGACAGACAGTAGGTAGGTACTATTCTTTCATTGTGTATGCATTTGCTTCACATGAAAAAATTAATATTCTTGCTAAAGATTCAAAATCTCTTAGGATTTCACAACCACATAAGACATTATATTTTAACTGCATTTGTACCTTCTCCGCCAGATTAATTTTTCAATTACATACACATGTGTCAATATTATGCAACGCCAGTCTTGTTTTAACTGAAACATTATATTTTATATTGAATTGGTATACACAAGAAAAAAAAACTAACATTACCTGGCTCCGGTGGTCAGATTAGTTTGTCCCTCGATTCCAATGCTCTTCAAATTATATTTATAAGTCAGTGTACGGACAAGGTGACCTAAACCTGATCCAATATCAACAATTGTATCACAATCTTCATCTTTAGCTACTTTAGCAATCAAATTTGATACAAGTGATATTTCATGCCTTTTCTTATTTTTTACATGCTTTGAAAATAATTTATTTAGTTGAGGATGTGGATCACAGGAAACAGAATAATTTTTATCTTTGTGAAGATTGAAATGATCATCAGAAGCGTCTCTTGGAATTGACAAATATGTTAGACTTTTGATTAAAGACATTAAAGAGAGAGGCAGTACAACTCTAGGTGACCCTCCTAACAATATTTCTCCGAATTCGGACGGTTCCATATTTTCAAATATATCGCGCCACCCGGACGGAAGTTTATTCCAATGATCATCAATAAAAAAATCCTGTAAAATGAAAAAGATGGGTGCAAGGTTTTATTTATTAAAAGCGGCATAATTATATAAATCAACCGCAATAAATCATAATTCAACCAGAGGATAACACAAATAATATTTTTTTTATAATACATACCAAAACGTAAGAATTTAAAAGCCAATCAAATTGACGAATGATTTTTAAAGATTGGTATACTTTAAACTGATATTCGCTATCCATTATAATATTAATTTGATAATACTATTAAAATATTTATCAACAAAACATGAAACATTTACAACACTTGCTCGGTTAAGTATTATGTTATTTGCTATTTAATTTTACTTTATTACCGGCATAAAAGCAAGAGATATGCACGTTTATGTATAATAGCAGCTCCTGTCAAACGTCAACTTGACAGTTCTTTTGCAGGGGTTTTCAAGCCAAGATTAGTACAATACGTAGCGTCACCTTGATTTTGAAATAATATACGTAAGTACCTAGGTAATAAAAAATCATTAGTAAGTACCATTTCAAAATCGTCCACATCATAATTTCCCTTTCCAAACCCTTTGGTGCATAAGGGACTGCATCGGTAAACCAAACGCAGCGTATTTCGATAATCAGTTACACAAAGGTAAGGTGATCAGTTCCACATCCAGGATCAATGAAATATGAAAGTTCATACAATATTTTAAATCATCATTTCACGTCCGCCCGGCCAAAAATCGAACCAAGGGACTCAAAATTGGTGAGCAAACGCACGAACCACTTCACGACGATGCGGATCCAGTCAAAAACACTCGTCCAGGGTTCTGATTTTCACACTCATAATTCTTTTCTTCATCCGCCTGGACACAGACAACTATTTAAAATAGATACCAATAATAAAATATAATTTATTCACTTTATGTGTTCTGGGCTGGTATTCTGAATTGAATTGCGGGCGAAGATATTACTTATCTGTAAGTGTGTATTATGTACGTAAATACGCGTTAAAATGCGTTTTTTAAGCGCGCTTTTGCGTTCAGAATACTACTCCTGGTGAATGAAGAAATAAATTTAAGTATTTACTAATGCAATGCTATTTGCACTACTAGGTGCGGATGGCGAAATCATGATTATGATGACTTTCTTAACATTCATTAATTACAATGAAAAATACAGCTATAGTTATTATTTGTCAATTATACTGGAATCATTATTTTTTATCGATTATTTTATTATAAAATCTCTAGGACATAAGTAATTAAAATGCAAATGTCCAATATTACATTTTACCCAAATATTACGGTATGTTCAATTATAATAATCAATAAAACACGAAAGTAACTTCAACATACACATTTAAAATGTTATATTACATTTTGCTCATAAACAAAAAATATAAACTAATATTTTCTTTACATATAAAACCCTATATAACAAATATACAAAATCCTCACTGATTGGCAAAAATAAACGTAAACAAAAAAAGAGAAAAGTAAACAAGCATCCAAATAACTTCATGTCAGCGGTGCTATTTTGAACCGATCTCGTGGCCGTAGAAAACATTTTTTTCTCGTGTATTTACAAAAACGTGAGATAAAAGTGTTTTCTACGGCCGCAAGAGCGTTTGGAATATCACTCCGGAGTGGGTGAATGAAGAAAAATGACCGTTTGCTTTTTGAACACTTGTTTTTGCAGTAGAAATAAATTCACACAGCCATATATGTGTGTAAAATCTTGAGTCGAGAAGAAAAGCCAACTTGCCCAACATCAGGTTTTATTTTTACATTAAATAAGGTATTGATACCTATTTATATAAGTATATTTACGTTCTTAATAATAATATTATGTCAACATAATACTTCTACACGTCTATTTGTACTACGATCGATATAAAATTTTTCTTATCCGCTTTCATAATTTACACCTGTGTTTTTTTTGTGCAATCGATGTTGTGAATTTAATACAATGTAAGTAATCATTTAATTTGAGGTCATTGATAAATTTACATAAACAAATATACAACATTGAAATAAAAAACCGTAAAATAAAGCAAAAATAACAAAATAAAAAGAAATAAAAAAATAAATACTAGCTTTTTAGTACGACTTCCAAATTATCCCAACTATAAACTATGCAATTGATAGCTGTTATTATTTTTTTCGAATTACAATAATATTTGTGTAAATATTTGGTTTTCATCTGTTACAATTTCATTATTTGATCGTGAATATTATTATTTTTACAGTGAATATTCGGCGTTTTTTGACCGAATGTGAGAACAAAATAACGCGTTGTTTCTGTGGAAAATCTTAGAATTGTCTTTGGGACTCGCTTCAACTTCACAGTAATTGCTAAAAATCGTGGTTCGTGGTAGTTAATCTGGTGATGGGAAACTCAAGATGAAAGTAATGTTTATTTAACGATATATAACGATTTTGAGGTGTTCATGTGCATTGAAAAAATAATCTAGATTTGTTTGTTTTTAATTAATTAATTATAATAGCCTCCCGCATTCAAACCATTTGTGGTTTAATATTAAACGTTTTCTTATCATAAGAAACGCATTTTAGTGATATTTCTGGTTTTCTAATGTCAGTTTGCGACGTTTAGGTGAAACAGTTTTATACACATATTATTTAAGGTGATTTTGCTTCTTTAGAAAGCCGCAGACCAAAAGTCCCAGGGTTTCGGCTTTGGAGGCACAATGAGTACGAGAACACTGTCTAGGAAAGAATTGAAGGAGCAAAAAAAGAAGGAAGAAGAAGAGGCTGCTGCCCATGTAATTATTTGTTAATTTTTATTATTTTAACTCTTAATTATACATTTTATATTCCATATGTAGGTCTATTGCATTTTTTCTTTCAATGTAATTGACAATAATGAATTATTGTGTACATGTTAGTATCATTTTATCAATAAAATAGAACTCCCCTTGTCAGTGTACAAATTGATGTTTTCTTTTTAAATAACAAGTTCTACTCTTCTAGACTTCTGTTTTTATTTTTGAAAATAAGTAATGTTTTGATTGTAATCTCTTCATTTTGCGATAATAATGGAAATAAAATAAGTTAATCATAAATTTTAAGAATGAACTATTGTTGTTGAAAACAGGACGCAAATCAAGTATTTTATGAACTATAAACTTTTTGTAAAGGCAAGAAGTACTTTACTAATAACCTATAATTAAATAGAGACATTACAATCTCAAAATAAAATATATTTTGTGGGTAATCACTTTCCTTGCTTTCATTCTCTAATGGGCTTTCGTTGTAATTAGATGTGTCACTACGAAAAATAATGCCACCGCCTGTGATTTAATTACAATTAATGGAAAACATTACAAATATCTTCTACCTCTTCATTCATAAATACAATTCAATTTATTGAACATGTAAATAATTAGTTATATTTTAAAGTATTGGGTCTATAACTTAAAAACCACATTTTTTTTAGGAAATTTGAGCGTTCATTCAATAAAATCTTGTACAATTCTGTTATTTAAGTATTGTTTATCGGAAGTGTCAACATTTCCCCATCTTTCCGGCAGTTTGTGCCCCATCTTTCCGGCAATTTGTGCCCCATCTTTCCGGCAATTTGTGAATGCCATCCCAAAAAAACCGGTCATCTTTTCAATCAAAGACTGAATCGAGCCAATTTTTGATGCCTTGGACTGAAGTGAAGCGTATTCCGGAAAGTGCATTCTGCATCGACCGAAACAAATTGAAGTCAGAAGGCGCCAAGTCTGGACTATATGGCGAATGGGGCAGAACTTCCCATCTGCTATTTTCCAAATAGATTTTAATGAGTTGAGCAACATGTGGTCGAGCATTGTCATGTTGGAAAATCAATGTCTCGTGTCTGGTCTCCCATTCTGGCCGCTTTTCTTTCAATGTTCTCTTTAAACGAATCAGTTGTCGGTACAGCTATCCAGTAATGGTTTCACCTGGGTTTAGAAGCTCATAATACACAACCCCCTTTTGGTCCCACCAAATACAGAGCATTATCTCGGCAGCGTGAATATTCTTTGGTGTCGATTTGGCTGGTTGGCCAGGCTTCACATACGATTTGTTGCACTTCTGGTTGTTGTAATGAATCAATTTTTCATAGCCAGTAACAATTCAATGCAAAAACGACTTCTTCTTATGATGCTCGAATTTCCGCGTCTCGCAGCTTTAACTCGTATAGCACCCAATTTCCTTGCTTTTGGATGAATCCCAATGCTTTTAAGCGCTTGGAAATGGCTGTTTGAGTCAAGCCCAATGATTCTGCCAGCTCTTCTTGTGTTTTACACGAGTCTTGATCGACTAACGCTTCCAGTTCTTCACCTTCAAATTTTTTCGGCTGTCCAGGCCGCTCTTTGTCTTTGGTATCAAAATCACCACTTTTAAAGTGTTGTAACCACTCGAAACACTCTGATTTCCCAAGAGCATGTTCGCTAACAATTCCATGAGCAAACAATGACTTTCGGCTGCAGTTTTCTTTGCAAAAAAGTGACTCAGCAAAACTTCCTGCAAATGCTGTTTTTTTCGCCAATTTTCAAAATTTTCCACTGTTGACTGATTTTGACAGCTTATAAATAGAGCTTAAAAATAACATGTATGTCAATGATTTGCGCAGACGCAAATGCTGACATCTAGTGTCAAATTCCGTTTTTTAAGTTATAGACCTAATATATTTTTCACAATATTGAACATTAATAATAACACTAACAGCTGTGAGCGCTGCAAACTAGTGTCATATCTATGGTAACTAGTTACACATAAATAAATATGTAAGATGTCGCTTGGAATTTAGTTCCATCATTTGGTCGCCAAATGAAACCACATATTCCTTAATGATAGAGGAGTGCAGAAAATTTTTCTTTATCTAAATCTCAGGGAGTATGAATATTACCCGTGGTTTTTTCCGACTGACTTCTTACTAGGAATGCTGGGCTACCAATCATTGTTGAGGCGAAGGGATATTTATTTGGGTGTTCACTTTTTTCAACTGATTGGTGGTCGCATACATAATTCCGATATTCTGAATCAATTTAATCTATTTGTCCCTAATAATTATCTTCGACAAAGGCAACACAGGTTGTTCTTCCTACCATGATGCAGAACCAACATTCCAATGGTTATGCCTGTAGCAAGCAATCGTGTTATTGAATCGTATCTCTTAGGAAGGCAATTTCCAAATTGTAATATGTATGTTTATTTTAAATGTCTTTTTTTGCTCTTTTCTATTTAATCAATCTGTTATGTATATTTTTGTTGTATACTGTAATGTTCTCAATGTAAATAAAATTAAATGAACGGAGGAAACATATGCATCTCATTCTCACATTTGTTTTCGTGTGTACCGTAATTATCTCATATTTTTTCAAATTGTTTAGAGCAATACAATATTTGCTATATTTTAATGTGGCTAGTGAAGGAATAACATATTTATTTATTATTATGTCAGTACTGTTTACTGACACATTGGTATTTTCTGTGTTACTGCAAAAAAAATACCATTTATATAGTTCATATTTTTGGTGGCATGATTTCATTTGGTGAAAATGTGAACTTGTTTTTGGCCGACGTTATCATGTCTTGTCTTTGTAGAAGCCTCTAATAAAGGGAAAAATAACTTGTTTTGGCAATAACACTCAATATTTTTTAAATTCTGGCTATTAGTATCTAATATAATGTTTTTAGTTACACAATGTTAAAAATCAAACCATGCATACAAAAAATCATATTCTATTCCTCAAATATTATTACCAGAGATTTTCACAATTTAGATTTGTCTATGGACAACAATATTTTGTTCTTTATTTAAATTAAAGCAGTGTACCACTATCTTATTTCACTTGTTTTAAATTAGTGAATTTTATCTATTAATCTTTTCAATATACTTTTGTTTGAATATAATATGAAATCAAGTACTTTTTTTTTTACAGGCATTTCAAGAATTTGTTGAAACATTCCAAGAAGCTCCGAGCAAAATATCAAAAGTTTGGATTAAGGCAGGGACATATAATCCTGGTGCTAAGAGTGAGTAATTTTATTTTATTGTGGTTTAATGTTAATACAGTTTTTTAATCTTCCTTGAATTCTGCATCCACATACATTTATACCAAAGCTTTTTGGTTATTATTTCATTATCCTTTCACCCAAACCATTGAACCACACTTTTCTTTTATTAGATACGATACCAATATTTATAGAGAAGTATCCGAGATATCGACACCGATACCAATAGTGAATTTGAAGAAAGTGTAAACTGTAAAAATGAAACAAAGTTGCTTGCATTTAATTGACTGAAATCGGGATGAAAATTGTTATTTTTAAGTTTCGCAGAAATGAATCATTAAAATGAACATGAATAGAACGCTCGATTTATGTTCAGGATTCCCTGATTGTCTAATTTACACAGCGCAACAGATGAATTATTAAAAGTTACACCACTTTGTGTTCATGTGTATTTTCTAATGCAAGTAATGGAACCACATCGGTTGGAAAATTAATATAACTGATTCCGATATATTGGAAACACCAAAATATTGCTAATATATCGATATTCGTATCAGATGCATCCCTACTTCTCTTATTCTCTTAGCCTTGTATTCTGTATGGAACTAGACTTTTTACACCCATCTTTTTAAAATGCATATAACCAAGAAAATTCAAACAAATTGATACACAGGTAAAGTCAAAGTTTAAAACATTACAAATACTTCCATAAGAAAGGCCTATATAAGCATATAATATTTTATACAATACCATGATATTTGTGTATTAGAAAAAAATTGTTCTAAGTCAACTTGAAAATTATAAAAATATTCGAGAAAAGGTAAAAATCTGATTCTCATTTAGAAAAAAGGTGAAGTCAAAATATTATAAAAAAAGCATTTATTAAGAGAAAAAAAAACAAAATTCAAACTTAAGGTTAAGACATATGTCTTAAACAATTTATAAACGAAACATATACGTACAATGTTATTATCAGAGCACACATAAGCATATGTTTTAACATTAATATAATGTTTTAAATGTTTGCATTTTCTAAACTTTTCTAAATTTGTTTTTTTATTTTTTTAAATTAAGAAATTGCTAGTGGCAATAAGTCCGCCATTTAGCCATGTATACCTTTGTTATTATATTTGTATTTATCATATTGTATATTTTCGTTAATAAAGTATTATTATTATTATGTTTGTGTGCCCTATTTCATGATTCGAAATATTATTTTTTTTAATCCATGATTATTATTTTCACTTGTAAAGGCGCAAAATAATTGTTTATCAGTACAGATCTTCAACACGTGAATAGCTGCAAAAAATATTTACTGTCTATTAATTATTACTAGAATTTCCAAATATGTTCCATGCGACTTATTACATTATTAACTTTCAGAGGAAGATACAAGTGAGCGAGGGAAGCTTTACAAGCCACAGTCACGTATAGAGGCCAATGAGAAATCCTCAGCCGAGAGAGCTCAGGAGTATGTCAAACTTCTTGCTTCTAAGCCTGACAAACCGCTTAAGAAAAAAGACAAAGATAAAAAGAAAAGTAACTTGGAACTATTTAAAGAAGAATTGAGACAGTGAGTGGATTTTTCTTTATTTTATAGCATGAACATACTGCTTGTACATATCATAAGACAATTTTTAATTCATTCTTTGTACAAGTTGGTACCAAGGCCGACGATACTGGTACGGACATGTATAAATAATGAAGACCACAAGAATCCCGTGCATAACTCTGCATGGAATACCAGATGGACAGGGTCGACCAGGGAGACCCTTAAAACATTGGAAAGATAGCTGGAGTTCAGCATCACAAGAGGATAATCATGAAACAACATACTCTTGAGTCTACAGAAAGATTTTCAATTATTAGTTCGCCTCTTGGTGTAGTGGTTAGCAGCGTGTTTGGTTACCATATTTGGAACATTAAATATTGATTTGAAAAGTGATTTTACATGCTTTCATTGTTCCTAGATTCACACCTAAATCGTAATACTGATCATCTAACCTTCAGGTAACAGATGATCGAGATGTTGCATTTGGTGTACCAATGAGTGCCCTATGCATCATTAGGTGCAGATAGGGATATGATGATGATGAAAATTGAAAGTATAAGCATTGTTTAGATTTGGTGCTCCGTGAGTAGGTTCCAGTGCATTTTTTAATATTTTTTTTATTTATTTAATTTTTTTGTTTTTTTTTATAATATGCATAAGAGGTAAAACAGAGTATTAAAAAAATAAAGGATAATTATATAGCAATGAAATACATATTCACAGTAAAAATAGTAAACAAAAAAATCCCACAAAAGGCATGGCCTGTTCGTGGATATACAAGAAATGTTTATGAATTTTTGCTTCTATAATAAATAAGACAGGTATAATATTTTTGTGTAATATAAGAAAGAAAAGAAAATATTCTGTAAAAGATTATAAGGTACTTTTTTATTTTATAGTAATTAAAAAAGTTTTTTAAAAGAAGGAAAATGTTGAAGGTTTGGAATCAATTAAATATTATCAGTAAAAAAAAGAATTAAAAAATTTTGGGCCTATAAAATACCCTCCCTTGCTCCCTTACTGCTCTCTCACTCCTGCCTTGCTTGCCTAGCTCCCGAAACAACTGTCGTCTATTGCGGTCCCCATTTTTGCAGGTCCCTGCAGTACCAGAGCCTTCCTAAATTAAACTCTAATCTCCCAAGAATAAATCTCTCCAGAGCACCTTTCATTACAGTCCACAGCTACAATAATATAAGAAGTAACATTTACAAGCATTTTTTTAAATTATCAAGTGATAAATGTTCAAATCCTTCGCTTTTCAGAATTCAAGAAGAACGAGAGGAAAGACACAAGTACAAGGGTGCCCTAAAAAATGCTGTAACAGAAACAGAATTACTACCGGCTTTCTGCAAAAATGATATGGTTGGGTCATTCGACTATGGAGACCCTAATACTACTAACCTCTACTTAGGAAATCTTAGTCCCAAAGTAATTATATTTTTAATATTAGAATATTGAAAAACCAAAAAATTCATTTTGAATTAAGTACTTGTGCAGTTTTAAGTTAAAGAAATCCTTCTGCCTATTTCCTTACTCAGATAATTCATTTCAAAAAGTCACAAAAAAATCTACAGAATTAATTGGTGATATTACTTGGGTTATTAAAAAAAACACCAAATTTCCTACTTAACTTATAAAGCTGACATTTTGCCTATGTGCCCTTCCACTGTTAATAAAATTCAAGTAAAAATCAACAGTATTAGGTTTTAAGTGACCATTTAAATATTTATTTTTTCATTATCTCAAAACATAAACTACCTCAAAATTTTCAAAAAATTAAGGGGATCACCGATATGTATTTTTATTTCCTTTGAACATTTACATTTTGAAAAAATATAAAATAGAATCAACGCTGTCTTTTATTCATTCTTTTTTTTTACTAGTGGCGATTTTATCATATTTCTTTCTATTTAGTTGACAGAACAACAGTTGATGGAGATCTTTGGGCGCTACGGGCCATTAGCGAGCATCAAGATAATGTGGCCCCGGTCAGAAGAAGAGAAAGCTCGCGGACGGAACTGCGGATTCGTAGCCTACATGTCTCGAAAAGACGGAGAAAGAGCATTGAGGAATTTAAATGGTAAAAATAATTTTGTAACACATCAATGACTTCCTAATAATTTATTTGAAACTTTTGCCCATATAGGTATTTGGCCGGTTTATTGCTATACGGCAGTAATGGCGAAACTATGATCCACGGTTAGACACCACAACCCCAAGTGAATCATCTCTTCCCTGAATCGAAGAAATACCTGGGTAGAATGAATTTCAGTACCGACGAGGAGCTGAAAGAAGATGTCGTGCGCCACCTGTGCGATGCGGCGGGAGAGTTCTATGATAGAGTTATAAAAAAGATGGTAAACTGCTTGCAAAAATACATCGATTGCAATGGTGATTGTACTTGGTAATGCAAATAAACGTGTTTACCCTGAAAAAACATTGGATACCTTATTTTACGGACAGCCCTTGTATTATGCTGCTTAATGTTGCTGTCTATTTTAAGTCAGAGGTTTGATTAATTGATTGTTATCAGGGAAAGAAATAATGCAATGTGAGATGAAGATGGGCTGGGGAAGAACAGTGGGGATCCCCTCGCACCCCATCTACATCCCCCCCTCCCTGCTCACCCCCCCGCCTGCCTCCGGCCTGCCCTTCAACACGCAGCCCCCCCGACAACTTCTCAACAAGGTATTACTCCACAACCACCACACACCCTCACACACTCTACTGCGGTCTTCCTTTTCAGGTATTCTAGCGTAAGACGATGACCGTCCCACCCTTGTCCACTAATTGCTTTTTATTAGGATATGATCCGGGCCGCCGTTCTCTCGCTCCTGAGATATTCGTTCCCGGCCACTGAAACTGATCCCGGAAAGAGAGAAGTTAATTAGTTATTTAACTCATTAGTGAAGTGTTATATCCCCGGTTGTGGCTGAAATCATTATTGTACCTTATCGAAGAACTGAAAAGTAAGCGCAAAGACTGGGTACGATGTTTGGAGCTTCTGGGCTGTTGTGAACTATCCTCTCTCTTCAGTGCCTGTGATACAACCTGTGATAATTACAAACTGATGTTACTGTACGATTATCTTTAACTACCATTTTTTCTAGTGAATAAATTGAATAAATACTGCATTCTGATTTTCTCTGAAAAATTGTTATCCTTTAATCATGTACACATATTTTATTATTTATTTATGTTAGATCTTTAAATTGAAATTGAACCAAGTATTTTTTTTTGTCGTATTCATTTTACAAATTTGTATATTCTCTTAAATTTTACGTAAATATTTAATTAATTAATCTTTAATATCAAAAAAATTTTTCATTTTGTGAAATGACATTTTATACTTTTGTTTATAAATTTGTATAAACTGCTTTAAATTAAAGTTATACATCCAACTGTATAACTGTAATGTACCAATTTTTCAATTAAATTTTACAAACAAAGAGGAAGTTTAGTGTTTTTTTTATAGAATTATTCCTATTCGTATTTAATTATACCAAGAAAATACATACAATACTTATTGCATTATTTTTTTAAATATTAAGATTTATTTAATCCCCTCTTTTCTGTCATCTTTTCTGCCTAATTACTTTACGAAATCTGTGAATTTAAAAGAAATAATTAGCGAACTAATTTGTAAATAATGATGACATAAGTGGGAATATTAGAATATGTAAAATTTTTTAAATTTGATTTTTTTATACATTTTAAAGAAGTTTTGTCATAAAATTAAATATTCATGTTGTTATTATATCAAAGAAAACATTTAATAAATACAATACAATTACGCAGCACTAAACTTCCTCATTGACTCATTAAAGAATCTATTTACTTTCCATATGGCCTAGTTAAAAAGGTTAAACTATTCTTCCTTCAACGTTGGCCGTAGATGTTTGGAGACTTGTATAATATTTAGGGTCCATCAAATAACTTTTGGAACTTGTGTAAAATAAAATCGCTGCATTGTAGATACCCCGACTCCGACCAGGTGAAGCATTCCCTACTGAGCCAGAGGACAAGGAGGCTCTCAATAAGGTACAGTTATACCACATAATGATGCTATTACACATACATCTTATCTGTTTTACACTCAAAATTAAACATTTACCAACAAATTCCCCGTAGAATTCAGTTTTCATCACAACAAATGCACATCGTTCGTGACAAAGCTGTTTTGATTCCCGTATAACACATTTTACAGAGAATTGAAAATATAAATTATTACGATTCTCCGTTATTAAAGTTCCTAACTGCTACAACATCTCTGTGTCTGCAGTTCAGTTCATTTATTGTTATTGCAATATTGTGTTGTTTGGGATTAAACTTCATCATGAGTGATGTGTATTAAATTTCTTATTCAAAAGTGTACCTATTATTATTATTTTTTTCTTTTATTATTTTCAAATTACAAATAGAATATGAAACAATATTTTACATGTATTATTAAATTACTCCCATACATAATTTTTAATTTCTTAGAATGACATTAATATTTTTTTTTATACTATTTTTTTTAATGTTGAAATCATAACCAGGTACTAATTAGCTCCAAAAACTAACACACTGTCTTAATTTTTAATCTTCAAATATTGAATTATTTATTTCTATAATTGTTTATTTTATTAAAATAACAATTTACACTTTTGTTTATTAAAAAACTAAAAAACTTTTATAAACTGGGTAAACACCCGTTTTTTATTATTATTAATATTTTAAGTTTGGTACTTGATTGAAATATTTATCAATATAACTATTAGGTGCTATGAATAATAATTTTTATCAATAATTAATTGAAACATAATTATTGTAAATTGTTTTTAAAACAATCATAAGTTGCGATACATTTTTAACCCACGTCATTTCATCTATAATTTGTCTTCATTAATACAAATTGCATAGATACAAACTAGCATTATTTTGTCACTTTCGCCAATTCTGTCACTAAATTACTCGAGAAATTGCATAGCAGCAAAATAATTATATTTACCTCCTTATTAACAATAATAAAAACATTTTTACAAAATAAAATATAAAAAAATACATATTCTCATCAATGAGAATTTATTGTTACTGAAATGCAAATATTCTAAATAGTATTTACTTATGAAATAATTAAAGGCGAAACTTGTTTTGTTAGTATAAATAACCCTTATATTATCTGAATATTTTAAATAGAGATGCAATTTTTTTAAAGAGAAATATAAAACTATACTGTTTTGTCAAAACAAAAATACTTCTTGTTGACCGATTTCACATAAAATGTTTTATTTGCACAATTATTTTAATTAATTACCACATTTTTTTCTTATTTAATCATTCTACATTTATTTATCTCGTATTGTTTTAAAGGAATTCTCAGTAATGCATTACAGGATAGTCTCCTTCATAGATGAAGTGTTGTTTTGTAGACATTTAGAGAGCTAACGTAGAGTAAGCGCCATAAAAGAAGTCCCGCAGACTCAGCGCAGCGATCGCCAGTCAAAATGCTGCCATATTAAAAGATTTTATTTTCCACATAAATAAATTTACATCATTTACAAATTGTACAAAAGTTCAAAATAAATACACATAAGCACACAAGAAACTAATTAAAAATAATTTATCATGTTATCTGTTAAAATAATAAAATAGATACCAGTTTTTAAGGTATTGTAAAAGTAATGTAAGTGTGAAGGGAACAGGAAAATTAAACAAAAACCTTAATGATTAATGTGAATAAATTAATTTTTACGGCATAAATGACATTTAACAATGCGAGAATGCGATCACTGCTTGAATAGAGTGGGGACTCCACACCTCCGTGCCGATCCGTTACCATCACTCCGAGTAAAGTCGATAAAAAAATCAATCCTCCCAACCAAAGAGGCTGCTGGCTGCGGCTATGATTGCATAATGAGGCTGCTGGTCTCAAAAATAACTATGATCACAGTAGATTGGAGTTATACAGGACATACTACAGTCACTATCACTTTCTGAACCTGATGAATAGGAATCTGTATCGCTATCACTCGCTGTTGATATAATATAATTGACAATTTTAATATCTAGTAGTGCATCGTTTATTCATCTTCTACATTTTTCACATGCTTTCACTAAATACGCCAATCTTCGGGTGTAATACTTGCAAAAGCAGCTTCGGTTAAATTGATAATTTCTTTTGGATCTTGTGCATGGTTTTTTCCGCAACGCGTCTTTTTACTAAGCTCCAAATTTTTCTATGGGACTGAGTTTGCAGTGCTATATCGGCATTTGACAACTTTATGACCATGTTCCTCTAATAATTGATTTATTGCAAAAATTCAGTTCATAAGGACAAGGTTTAGTCCATTGTTCCTAAAAAGTTACTCCCTTTCTATTCAGCCATTCTTGCATCTCAGATTTACAATTAGCCATCGTTTGGGCTTTATTTAACTGAGTGCAATGATACGTAGCATTGTCCAAAACTACGATAGACCCACAAGGTAAGTTCGAAACTTTCTCCCGCAATCATTTTTAAAAAATTGATCGAGTTCAAATCACGACTTGGATTTTGACATAAAAATGAATAAAGAATTTTCAACGAATCCATCTTTTGAAACTGCGTGAGCGATTATCCAACAATTGATATGTGGAATGAATATATGTTTCATCCAAAATAACAACAGGCTGCTTATCCTCGAATCTATATTTCCTCAGAGTTTCTTTATATCTTGAACGCTACGCTGCTATATCATAGCGTTCCATTAACACTTTTCGTTTTGATCTACAATTTGAAAACCATTTTTTTTGTAATATTCTTCGCAACGTTGCGCATTGTATTACTGCCTTGGCAATCTATATCAGCATTTAATTCCATTCGTAATTTATTAACAGTTGTCAATTCTTTTTTCACAATTTAAAAGTGATGTATTTTCTGGTGAATAACATCTAAATCAAAATTATCCAGATAAATTATTTTGGATGAGGTTGTTTCTTTCCAGGAGTAATGAATTTTTTTAGAGGTTTTTGAAGCTTCTTTTCCCTCTAGAAACAGTTTTTCAGAAACACCTGTAATAAGAAATTAATGTTTGCTTAGGAATTTATGTTATATAAATCTGGGCTCACATTGAACCTAAACATCATTTATATTTACTGACAATTAGCTGAAAATGCTTAAAATGGACCAGTACTGGGATTCAAACCTAAGACTTCCCATATAGAAGTTTGCGGCACTACCAACTGCACTGTGGACGACTAAAATATGTCATTTCCATAATAATATTCTTAAATGGGGATGTTTTTTTTATACTCTTAATATTTCCTTTAAGTGAGGTAATGTTTTTTTAAACTGTCATCACTAAATATTACCTGTCGTTGCGGCAACATGGCAACGAACTTTTTATAATGGAATTAAAATGTCTTTATTTTTCATTTCTGACTCACAAAACTCTTTCACCTTTAGAATCATTTCACGGGCGTTGCTTTTCAACACTTTTGGCATATTTAAAAATAAATTTTAAAGCACTTTCTTAACAATTCTCACACGTAAAACAACGTTTGTAAACAAAGATGGCTAACAAACGGTATCTGTCACTTTTAGTTCTTCGATTTGCCACTGCGGGACTTTTTTCATGGCGTCAACTCTAGTTTTCTAACTTACACCATAGAAGCATAGACAATTAACTATCCATTCATTAAAAAAGAGTTCCCAAAATATTTTATTTCACACCATCCGCTTTGTAGATAGAATGAACAAACATATTTAAAATCCCGAAAGTGAATTTGTAATGTGGTTAAACATACTAAATCAAAGAGTGAATGATACGAACATGTTCTCCTGATGTTTTGTGAAATATAAATATGTATACATTTATTGCCTGTGAACTTGTATAAACTATTATTAATGATTGATTACGATGTGGGTTGGGCGCATTTTGCTGTTCTACAGATTTTGTCGCAGTCTATTGTCAAGGTGGTTATACCCAAGGAAAGGTAATTCAAACACCTATACGTTGTATATTATTTTACCATCTATTCTCCTTGTCCCGAACCATTTTCACCTCTCTTTGTTTACTCCAAAAGTTGTTCCCTTTATAAAAAAAAACCCAAAAGTTGGACATTATTTCTACACAAGACTTCACTGGTGAGTAAAAATGTTTATTTCTAAAATAATTTATAAATCCTTAATTATACAATACTCGTTACAATTCCAATCATAGATTTTTCAATTCTTGTAACAATGAACGAGTATTCTTTTGATTGTTACTCTTTTTTAAAAATGATGAAAACAATGTTTTTATTAAATGCAACAAATTTTCTATTGTTTTGTTGATGTTTGTAAGGGCATGTGTAAAGTTGTTTCCATTGATTATTTTGCAAATGTTATCAGGCAAACATTGATGTTAATTCACCGCATGGTGGAGTTTGTGATTCGGGAGGGACCGATGTTTGAAGCCATGATCATGAATAAGGAAATCAACAATCCAGCATATAGGTAAATAAATAAAAATATGTATCTGATAAGTACATTTTTTTTTTACAAATAAATTTTTACTTTCATAACAGTGGGTCTTAAAAGGCGAAAGTGTGGTAAAACTATGTACGATACGTGTACAACTAGTCATAGTAATGATTAAATTGTAATTCCTATAAAAATAACACAAAATGATTATCTGTAGTTTTGTTAAAATCATACCACAATATATATAACAGTAAAATGAGAAATGAATATACAAAAGCTTCATCTATTTACTATTTGATTAAATAGGTGCCATCTTGTGTCCCTTTTTTAACGCAACTACAATATTACATAATGCTTATTATATTAACTTATTTTGGTTAGTCTGTCATTTAATTTTTCTTTTCAGGTTTCTATTTGAAAATCAAAGTCAAAATCATGTTTACTACCGGTGGAAGCTGTTTTCTCTGTTACAAGGCGACTCACCCAAGGAATGGAGTACAAAGGAATTTAGAATGTTTAAAGGTGATGAACCCTCTTGTTCGATTGATAATAACTTGCCCTTTCCAACAATAGATGTCGCTAGTTTTCTCCATACTTTCATTCTCTATAGTGGGCCGACTCGCATGCGAAATATAATATTCAAACTGAGCATATATGGAAGACAACTACCCATAGGCAGATTGGTAAATGTTACTCAGTGTGTAAAGTGATCATTTAACTCAGCCGACAGATCATAAGTTCTGTAAATGCCTAGACTTCCGTATTCTCAGCAGCTTCATAAAAAATATATGATATTGATAGATACAGGTTTTTTACAGTTTTTCTCGGTTTATTGTATCAGGCATCACTAATAGGATTGTATTTTCAAAGGTGGATCTATATGGAGACCTCCAGGAAAGAATGTGTATACTCAGGGAATGCCCGAAGATCTAATTGAAGAAGATGAAATTAAGGACACTAAAGGAACATTGAGTAAAACGTAAGTTATCAAACAACACATTTACAGTATAAAATCTTAAAAATTTAAATAATATAATATAATTTATTTTTCAAAATACAGTGGAACCTCGCATAACAAGCATAATTTGTTCCAGAATCTTACTCGTAATTCAAAACACTTGTTAAGCGAAATAATTTTTCCCATATGTAAAAAGTATATATGTGAAAAATATTAGGTAATATATAGTGTAAATAGTGAATATAATTAATGAAAATGTACATATGAAACAGTGAATATTATAAATTAGGATATTAAGTGTATAATAGTGATAAATAATGTTAGAATAAGTATAGATGTAAATATTGTGTTGTAAATATATATTAGACTATGTTAATCATAGAACTAAATAAAATAAATAATAATAAAAATAATATACATTATTGTAAATACAATAATGCGTACCACGCTTAATTTTTAAAATATTTTTTTATATGTTATGGTTATTCAAAGAAAATTACTCATAAATTGTTAAGAAGTGTAAATCATCTTCATCTTTTCTTCTGTTGCGAAACGAATCAATCTGGAATGCGATTTATTATTTATGAATTTGTCAAATTGTTTTTTTTTTTACTAGAAAGTTGCCGAGAAACATTTTTTTTGCCGACGCTTTAAAATATGGTGTAAATATGACACAGCATTATAAGTTAATACATTTGTAGGGTGATGCTTCTCAATGTACAATACAACAGTTTTCCATGCTTTCACGCACTGGCCTGGAAAGTCCCGGCGCACAAGCAAGTTTAGTGAAGAGAGGAATTCTCCTTTCTGCATCACTCGTTTCATCACGCACAATGTCACTCGTTGTGTTTCAAATATTAATTGATATAATTTATTGCGCAGTCAGCGTGACAGACTGGAGGACATAATCCGCCAGCTCACCCCCGAGAGGTGGCGTGTGGGGGAGGCTATGGTGTTCTGTGTGGAGCACGCAGACGCGGCTGAGGAGATCGCAGCGTGCCTGGCGGAGTCTCTGTCTCTACCCAGTACGGCTCCTCACAAGAAGGCCGCACGCCTCTACCTGCTCTCCGACATACTGCACAACACGGGCTGCACGGTAACCAATGTCACGCACTTCAGGAAATCGTGAGTATCTCTACATCATTTGAATTAACGTATTTATTCAATTATAAGTCACAGCGTAGAATCATATTTGAATACATCGGACTGTGTCCAATAATTACCCCACTTTGCCCTACTTTCGCCGCGCGCATTCGTGAAGTTGTAGCGTAATGTTGCTTAATGGAAAAAAAAAATCATAACACAAATGTAATGTAAAAAAAAAAGTATTTTGTTAATTTCTCTAAAATTTTATTGTGCATGCAGAAATATTGATTTAATTTTTTTTATTTTTTAAAGTTTTATTTATTTTAACAAATCAGTAACATACATAATTGTATTTTTGTTCCCGCAAAACCGAAGCTTGTCTGCGGGTTACATTACATTTTATTTTTTTAAATTTATAAGTAAGTACATAGTTTAATAATAAATGAAGAATAAAATATATTTAAATGCACACTTATGTTTCACTTGCTGTTTTTAATATTTTTTTGACTATTTTTTTTAATGAATTTAGGTTTTTTTCCTCACGATTTTCAGCTGGTATTAAATTATACAGTTTTGGTACTACACTCCCCATTGTTCTATCTCCATAGTAGTTCTTCTGTCGTGGCACCGTCAGCTGCTGTGCCGATTCTTGTCGGGTCGCGATCTGGTGGGTTACTTTGGATTTAAAACTGCAATCGTGGAAATGATCTGTCATTATCTTATACTGATACTGTTTGTTAATTGGCAAAACGTTACCACAGTCAAAAAAAAAATATTGTTGTCTTTTGCCTCCATCTTTATTTTGACAGGTACGATAGTTTTTAAAATTTGTACCTGTAAGTTCAATACTCTGTCGGTATAAGATTTGAAACTTAGTCCACATATTCTTAATCCATATTGAATTATTGGGTCAACTAGCCCCAAGTAAACTAGTTTCAGCACTGGGTATGGTATGTATGGTTTTAAATGATACATGTTAAGATTGACATAACAGAGTAGATAAGTAAAGGGTCATTTAATAAGAGTAATTGAATTAATGAACTTTAAACTTAAAATATAAAACAAATTTTATTTTACATAAAACGGATATTTTTATATCATGTTAAATTAAATTTGATGTTTTGTAGATAATGTCGGTCAAATGTCCACCACAGAGTTTTTTAATCCGAGGTCCAATTTTCATTAGTTCTCTCATTAGATAAGCAATGTAGGGTAAAAAAAATTACAACCCTGGCAACACTAACAAAATGTCCATTTTGTTTTCTTCAACTATCTGACAGATGGAAAAATAATTCAATTTTTAAGTAATACATTTGTTCTATACACATTCATTTGCTAATTACACATGAAATGTGATTGCATCCTGTTTCTTTAAGATTTCAGCAGTATTTCTACACTTTTAAAGGACACAACGCGGCATAGTTGAATTCAAATCAGGAGTTGCGTACTGAGCAACGTCTACAAAGAAACTAATGGCTCAAAACGTAAACCTACTCATTTATGAGTAGTTGAGTCGCCTTTTGTTTGATGTGCGTATGCGGTTTCTGGACTATTCTTAATTCTATGGTCACACCCTTATTTTCAAGACAAAAAAAAACATTTAATAAAACAATTTTTTATAAAAAGTCATACAATCTTACTAAGAAGCGATGACGTATACTTAATATAGACATGTCACTACTATATTAGCTACATCTATTGCAAATATTACGTTTCCCTCAACATTTTGGAAAAAAAAGATACCCCCCAAAACACAAAAATTAGATTTTTCCTTGGCTCCAAACTAAATCACTCCAAATTGTGATTTCTGAAAATTATATTTTTTGGGTTAGTGACTTTTGCCGGAACAGCGACGATATATACCTTATATTCGAATTACGATTATAGTTTTTCTATGATATTTTCACATGCATTTATTTTGGTTTCAGATTAGAACCGCGAATGGAACAGATCATGTTAGATGTTCACGCCGGCTGCCAAGCGCAGGAATCGCGTTCACTCAGTGAAGGCCTCAAGGCACGTGCCATCAGTGTAATCCGAGCTTGGCAAGATTGGAATGTGTACCCACGAGAGTTCATTGCGAGATTACACAGTGCACTTAACGGAATAAAGGTACCTCCGTCACACTAATTGAAAATACATGCTTTAGGAGTAATAATGCTGAGTTTAAGGAATCTATTACTTCTGAGCGCGAGAAGTGGGCTGCTGAACCGATTTATGTTAAATAATAAAGTTTTACTTAAGAAATGTGAAAAAACGACATTTAAAAATAATTCAACTAGTGAAAATAGAAAACGGGAATTACGTTTTGGTAGACTGGAGTTTGAACCTCAGACCTATGATCCGTTAGTCACACTATTACAACTCGGTTTGAATGTTAAAATTATCATCTAGCATTTTTCTACTCTTGTCAACAGTATGGGTTTTATTTTTGACTAATCTTTTGTTTTTATGCCCCAATGTTCAGAATGTGTAGATTAGTCAATTTGTCACACAACTTGGAATTTTATGGTATAGATCTACTGGTTTTTCGTAGATCTCTTCGCCACTAAAACAGTGTGGGATGAAGATGGATTGACATGGTTTACCTTGAAGTTTTATATATTGGTCGTGTTTATGAATATATTGTATACCATTATTTTATTGCCCTTTGCTACATAGTTTTATGTTCTTTTTGTTCAGTTTCTTGTACATATATTTCTTCATATAACTCTTGCAATTGGCTTAGGCCGTATATATAATAAATAAATAAATATGTTGCAAGGCTTCAAACCACAAATTTGGAAAAAAGTTATTTATTTATTTTTATTGTGCTTTAACCTGATCCACAGCATGCGTTTGACTTTGTACTGTAATTATACGGTACATAATTGAATTTAGCGCAAAGACTCTTAGCCAAAAATGTATTATTATCATTAATACACTAGCAGCTATTAAGCTGATGCGTGTATATCAAGTGTACACGGTTATTAAACATTATACATTGCTGTGTGCATCTAGTTAACATTAACTGAACTAGCACCAATCACTTTCTCAGGAAGGCCATTCCATTTCTCCACAACTCGGTTTGTCGGGATGTTCTTCCTGGGGTTGGATGAGAAGGGGGTAGTGTTTAGTTTTAATGAATGACCTCTGATATGGCGGTTTTATTCATAGTGAACATTAATTTTGAACGTTTCAATCGAGTCACCACGCTGCCTCCGCTCTTCCAGTGAACTTAACCCAAGCTCCCTTAAGTGGTCCTCTCATATGATTAATCTCCTCATTTGATCTATTTTTACCTAAAATGGGTCGGTAATCTATCATAACTCTTTTTTTTAAACTCCAAATAATAAATTTAATTTAGTTTTGACTATAGAAATGATTGTATAAATAAATTGTTGTGATAATTGTGATCCTAAAATATTTATAATAATTTGTGATAAAAGTTTTGTGTTTTTCTGACATGCAGAAAGAAATATCTTTAAATTTAAAAATTACTGAAACTGCTTTGCGTAGAGACGTCACCTGTGTTTGAAATGTGTGGTGGAGATAGGTCCACCTCACAGTTAGTGGTTGGCGCATTCGGCATCACGTTCGAGGTCCTAGGTAAGATTTCTTGCAGGGTGGCCATAATATTAGTTGTCAAGGTGGTTCTACACTGCAATATATTGTTCCTGGACTGGCATTCGAAATGTAAGACTGATTATCTTACCTTCCATAGAACAAAAATAATCCAAATATACTGCTATTGGAGTGCCAAGGCAGTGCCCTATGCACCTTGAATTTTATTTTTTTAAACTTAAGATTGCCTTTAAATTTATACGACTCAATAGTGGATCTGTTTGTAGGAAGCACCCGCGGAGCAGGTAGAGGAGGGGGAGGAGGGGTCAGGGAATGTGTCAGGGGAGGGGGAGGCGGACGAGGGAGAGGGAGAGGAGGGTGGCCCGCTGGACGGGGCCGCTCTGCTCAAGGCCGCACTGCACCTCAAGGGAAACTCCCCTCGAGTCCCACTAAAGCAGAGCCTGGTGGATGACATCGATGGAGTACCATGTAACTTATTAATTTATAATTTTAAATATTAAAATTTTTAATTTAGTTTAACAACTTAACTTTAATTAAACATTTAAAGATTTGCGTACATAAAATGGACTATGTAAAAAAATAAAAAAAGTCTTGAAAACAGAAGGAAAAAACATTCTTAAATGTTTTGAAAACATTTATTTTCTCTCTTTTAATTCCAACCAGGAAAATAAACAAAAAGCCTCAAAATATTTTGAATCAATTTTTTTTAAGTGTGCTTGATAAATTTTGATATTTATTTATATTACTACTACTATTACTACAACCATCACACCATATTCCCGTAGTAGTAGACAGATAGGATGGACCGTCACACATGTCTATCCTTACATACATTCCTAACTTCTTCCACATTCATAAATCTTGTCATACGTGTCTGCTTTTGGCATAACCAGACTTGAGATTTTGGTTCATCTGATCACGCCACGTCTTTCTTGGTTATCCTAGTCCTATTTTACCATTCATTCTAACCGTATATATCGGTTTTATATAATACAAAATAAGGTATTTTTTAGTTTCAATACATATTTAATTACAGTGGAACCCCGAAATTACGTCCTTGCAATTAGCGTTTTCCCGCGATTAACATATATTTTTAAGTCTCATTGAATTTAGATTTTTTTACTACATTCAAAACCTAGTTTTACATGTTTTCACACTGAAAACTGTCAGCTTAAGAGTTTGAAGTTAGTCTCTATCATTATACCAACTTTTTTGTAGGAGAAATTTGTATTACTAATATTTAAAGCATTAACTTTGTGGTCAAAAATTTTACTAAATGTTATTAAATATTTGTATATAACCGCTTACCAAGAAGTTCATAATTTAAGTCATAAATAAATAAAAAGTATTCAGTCCTTTTCCTTACTGAGTACGCATCTTTCATAATATGCTATAAATTTCTCAATACTATTTTCAGTGGAGGATGATGATATTGACGGTGTCCCTATCGAGGAGAATGGGTCCGGCAAGGGTGGTCTCATCCTCGCCCCGGGGGCCGGCTTTATCCCCTCCCGCTGGGAGAGTGTGGAGGGGCCTGGGGAGGGCGATGGGGCGGGGGAGAGCGGGGTGCGTGCGGGGGGCAGCGAGGGGAGCGGGGGCAGTGGGGGAACCAGCAAGGGCAGCAGGCCCCCTGGTCTGTGGACCCCCCCGACGCCTCCCGCCCCACACATCAGCTCGCCCTACACTCCCTACAACGACTCGAGGTTAGTTCTCCCCGAGTAGAACTTCCTTTCGAAGCGAGAGACAGGAAGTATGGCTGCGGTCACAATCTGAAACTGATACCGTATTTCTTCAATGTCATGCAGGCACTAGAATATTGGTGAATGTACTGACCATGTGTATTTGATTTATCACAAATTGACAATATTGCAGTGAGAGGTACAACGAAAGCTTTTAAAGTTTCTGTGTTTTATTGTTTTTGCAGTTTGATTGTAAAGAAATATTAAATTAGTTTAAAAATTCATAGTGAATATGCGAAACTAAGAAAAACACTAGTAGATTAGACACTAGTATTACTATAAATAAATAAATAAATAATTTCGGGAAAGGGACGGGCGCAATTATTGCAAGTAGATGTGTAGTCTTTTACTGTTGCGATAGGGAAACTAGAATAAGGTGAATGTACTCACCATACTATAGTGAAGAGTATGATGAAAGCTTTTAAAGTTTTGTTATTTTTTACTAAATTAGTTAAAAAAATAATTATAGACTGTGTGCGAAACTGAAGAAAAACATGAACAGTTAAGTAGAGAACTGTCAGGCGACCATTCATAGAAAAAAATGTACTCTACTGAAAAAAAGTTATGCTTTCTGGACTTTTATTTGAAAATTTATTATAGAAATAAAAGACAAGTGATACTTAAATCTGCAAATTTCGAATAACAAGTTTGGAATATTTATATTATAAATATTTCTTGGACCTAAACAATACACCAAATTCCTATTTTACACGGTGGATAACATCCCATGCAATAACCGTGTTGAATGACTGTGGAATTCAACTTCCCAAAGTACTTTAAGGTGCTTTTACCTGATAGGGAACAATGGCTGCCTGATAGCCTGATATGCCTGATAGGTTTTCCACTAGCCTAGGGCTCTATTCCACTGCCTTCCAAACGGAAATCTACGCCATCTATGCCTGTGCACATCAAATTTTGCGCAGACAATACAAGAACAATTTTTTTTTTTTTCTCAGACAGACAGGCTGCTCTAAAAGCACATTGTGTCGGTCAGTGTGTATGTCATTGATTTGGGTACCTAGACACTCAAACATCGACGGTAACGAGGCAGCTGATGAATTTGC
This sequence comes from Micrasema longulum, assembly GCF_059751315.1. Classification (NCBI taxonomy): domain Eukaryota; kingdom Metazoa; phylum Arthropoda; class Insecta; order Trichoptera; family Brachycentridae; genus Micrasema; species Micrasema longulum. The sequence continues at coordinate 75,715 of NW_028277786.1, forward strand.
AAGGCTGGGAGCTGAGACAGCCCCAATAAGCCCTGAGCCCTACCGTGGGTTGCCCAAATGTGCTCCTCGTAACGAACTTAGGTCATGGACCCAGAACAGAGCATAATGCTCTGGCAAAAAGTACCTGGTCAGCACAACGTGAAGGAACTTATAAAGGGATACTCGCAAAGGTTTGCTTTCGACCTAATAAAGCTCAGACTAAATCAAGTGAGGGATATCACTAAAGCCCGCCGGGGGACTGCAGATTGAATAAACACCTTGCTAGAATGAACCTTTCTGAAACTTCTAGATGTAGGTTCTGCAGTGCAGATGAGGAAACATCTATTCACATTTTATGGAAATATGATGCTTTATATCATAAAAGAAGCCACATTCTCGTGCGACTATTGGTTAAACCTTAGAATGTTAAAGAGCTCGCCCCCTACCTAATAGCCCGATACTTTATGGATCTGGGCTTGGAGGGGAAGATTTTGCAAAATGAGAACTGTCACTGTCCACAGACAAGCTCTTTAAAGACCAGGGCTTGGAGGGTAAGAACTTACAGGGAATGTCACAATAGATCTTCACAAGTCGCAGTGACATCAGGAGATTGTGTAGCGCTGATCCCCCATTTCAAAGAATAAGAATAATAACAGATGTACTCTCAAGTGGTTCTGTATTATATAACTTCGTCAGATTCTTACACATTTTCAATTATGTGGTTTAATACATTGAAATACAGGAATTGAAAATTCTGAAAGATTAAACAGGCGGAGATAGTCCGACTCCTAGTGTAGTGGTTGACACATGTGTCTACCACGTTTTCCATGGTCCTGGTTTCAATTCCTGGCACAGTCAACATGAAATATGAATTTATTTAAAAGGTGTTTTTTACAATGCAATATTTAGAAGGCCCTGGACTGGCACCTGAAGCCGAATACTGATCAATTTATCTTACTATAAATGGTGATTGTACTGCTTTGGTTTGCCAATATCACCGATGATGATACATAAATATATTTTTTATTTTATGCAATACGAGTAGCTTAAAGTTGATATGCTTAAATCTATTTTGACGGAACTTAGTTGCTGGCATATTTCATCTTTTCCAAAACAATGCTAGCCCATTTTTGAAGTTATTAAGACTACACGTTAAGATCGGCTCTTGTGGCTACTTATTCCGACCTGGTTTTATCCAGCCTGAGACTGGCCCCGAATAAATGGTAATATTGCTTCCAGTGAGGTGTCGGATGAGCGGCGCCAGATCCTGCGCAGTGTGGAGCTGAAGGCCGTGCAGTACCAGGATGAACTGGAGGCCGGAGTTCGCCCCCTGAGGCCTGGCTGGACCTTGCAACAGCAGATGCAACACTACCGCAGGAAACTCATCAAGAAGGTACTTTTAAAAAATTATTCTTACCATATCCTGTGACTCTATATATTGTGGGAATCTGCCGAGAATCTGAATCTGTGGAGAAAGCCCATAGTCAATTTACCAACCGGAGGAGATCAATGAGAGAAGAAAGACCTTATACTTAATTTTATGCAAAGCACAATTTCGCATATTTCAGTGACCTATTTTACTAACATAAATATATTATCATTTGTCATACTTTGTTCCAGGCGGAGCGGGAAGCAAAAGACAAAGAGGAGACGGCCGACTCTCCAGAGAGAGTAACAGAGAAAAAGTCTCACCGAGATAGAGAGAAGCTAAAGGATAGCAGAGGAGCTAGAAGTGGTTCTTCAGAAGATGAGTATGTTTCGTTAGTATTATTACTTTTACGTCTAGATATTAAAATGTCACTGTGATATAAACTGCACTATTATGCAATGATTGCAGTGATGAGTAATTCTTTATCATCTCAGAAATTATGTATTTATATTTTTTTTTTCTTCATATTTATGTTCAATGTAAAGGCAATTTATGCCGTTTATGTAAAAATAAATTAATTAATCACGTACCAGAATATTCTACATGAATTGTGTTAGTAATTACAGTAAAACCTCATTTTTACGTTCCTCAATTTTATGTTTTCCCGCTTTTGCACCGAAATGTTTCGGTCCCATTTTTTTCCATATATTCTCGTTCAAATATCCCCCCAATCAACGTTTTTTACGTTTTTCATAACTCCGGTTTTATGTTGAAATTTTTTTGAAACTTATTCGATCTGTCAAAAGACGCCGAGCCGCGCGCCGCCGCAATTGCCCAAAATGGTGAATAAAATCAAGGTAAATAAAAAAAAATGAAAATTGTTGTCAAACTAAATTCAAAGTAGGTTCAGTGTAATTGACCATTTTGTTTAAGTGCCTAATTTTGACATTTCACTAAATTGTAAAATGTGGTTGACGCATGTGGAATGAAGTCCTTACACTTTACATCAATAAATTACGATGCAGAAATTTAAAAATTTGGTAATAGAAATATTATTTGAAGTTATAAACATAATTTGGAAAGAAAATTGTTTAAACAGTTATCATAAAAGTGTGAAATAGTTTTGGCGCGATGTAAATGACAGTTGAAATTCTGTGGTGCCATACTAAAAAAAGTGATACCATATAAATAAAATTTCCCAATATTTAGGGACAAAATCATTGTATGCATTTTATGCAAATTAAAAATTTTATTTTCATGTTATTAAGGTTTAGTACCTACATAAAATTATTTAAACATGTTTATTTTTAAATAAAAAAAACATATTGTGGTATTGATTGAAAAAATACAAAATATTTTTAGTGAAATCAAAGGTAAATATGAATAATCCCAAATTATGTCAATTTTTCTGCAGTTTTTCATTTCCTCACTTTGGCGTTATCCTCGGTTTAACACTTTTTTGTTGCTCCCTTTAAAAACGTAAAACAGGGGTTTTTATGTAGTTTAAATTGAAAAATAACTTCAAAGTAGAACTTAATGGGAGAATACAGTCCCGTGTGTGTGTAATAATAGCAGAGAACCAGAAACCTGGATGAGAGTTTTCGACTCGATGGCTGCTCTCGGGTAAAAATCCTGAACAAGGAAATCGAGGGGGAGTAAGTCCGCCTCGTTGTGTAGTGGTTGGCGCAATATGGTCGCCTACCATTCTTGAGGTCCTGGGTTCGATCCTGGCAGAGTGGACGTGAAATATTGATTTTAAAGGTTGTTCAAACTGCAACATTTCATTGTTCCCGGACTGACACCTGAAGCGTAGGACTAATCACCTTCATGTTACGATGATCGAAATACGCTGATTTAATTATGTATAAAGAATACAACAAAAATTCCGTTTTGTAATTAAAACAGCTTTGGCTTCTTTAGGACTGTCTAAAATATCTATATGTATATTTTTTTACAATTTCAGTTCCAATTCATCTGTAAAGAAGTCTAAACGTTCTAGGGATGTCTCATTATCACCTCCTTCCAAAAGAGCGCGACATAGGTAACTAATAATTATCTTTATTAAGAGCATGCGCAGTCTGACTTTTCTTCATACAAACGTATTCCGTATTTCCTATCTGGATTATGGCACTAAAGCGATGATTTATTTACACACTATAGATATTCAATATTGGCATGTCCGTTCCTACAGAGTTCGCAACACTACCGCGAGATCAAAACCTGTCTTTGGTATATTATTACATATGTATTTCTTATTGTTTTTACAGAAATTTTTTTGTGTATAAAAATAATAGAAAATATTTAATTTTTGTTGATGTTGCAGGTCTCGCTCCCCCCCTCGCAAGCCTCGACCGACCTCACGCCGCAGCGCCTCTCCCCCCTCACCGTTGGCGTACCACTCTTCGCGGAGATCAGACGCATCCTCCTCCAGAAAACACAAACATAAACACAAATATTGAACTATGGGTGTCGGCACCCGCACTCGTAATAATTAGCTTAGACTGAGAAGACGGTTTGACTGGCTGTGCTTTGTATGCGTTCTGACTTATTCGGAAATCACAATTTTTGTACTTGTCAGAGACCTTTACAATATGGAAGGTCATTATTTAGGAAAGGAGAAATATTATTATGTTTATAAGGAGATCGATGGTGTAAAGCCTGCTCAAATATTAAATAAAATCCATCATGTACGTATTACACTTTATATCTACTAAATTATATAGTACAAATGTATTTTGAGTATATCAAAATGTTTGTAGAATAATCAGATGGAAGAATTAAAGAATGATGAATGTTACACAGTGTGTATGTTAAATCACATAAACTAGCTAATGACAGGGCATTCCTGTAAGTGGCTAGAATTCCATATTTCCTTCTCAAAATATTCTCTATCTCTATTGTAATACGCGTTATTGTTTTCTTGATATTTCCATTGTTATAATATGAACTTAATGAAAAATAAATAATTTGGGGATATAAAGTAGCCATGTACATTATGTATGCGTAATATGAATGTTTGAAGCGGTGTTCAAATTGCCAATTTTTTTTTATTTGTGTGCTTTATTTACTAGTATTTTTATCCACTTTTTTATCATTTAAGTGAATTTTGTATACATTTTCATTAACCTCTTAGTCTGTGAAACTATATTTCCATTTATTAATTTAATATAAATGTGTATTTGTATTTCTTCTGTATTATAATTGACTGTTCACTTAAGTAGTAAAAATAAAAAAAGTATTGCAAATTACCTACATCTTTATATTTAGCATCAACCATTGTCATTTGAAACATTTGCTTTTATGTAATTAACAATCAAGTTTAAACTGTAAATTCTATTACGATTTTCGCGCTGTCTGGTGTGAATAAAGAAAAAGAGTTTCACTTATTTGTTTTATAAATTTGTATAAACCACTTCATTTTTTTTTAAAATTACACTTCGACCAGTTTCGAGGTAACTACCTCATCGTCAGGAATTTAACTAACTTATAATTACACGCATTGCTATTTATATAATAAAATATTGTATGAAAGAGACAGAAAATTGAAAGAAAGAGAGAGAAAGAAGATAAAATAAATCATAACGGGAATAGTTTTAAAAGAGGACTCGAAGTTAAATTTAATTGATTATTTATTATTTGAAGTTTTTGATTAATGGCTTTACTAATTTCTAATCATTCTAAATTATCTAAACGAAAACCATTTTTATTGACATGCAAAATTTCTACACACATTTCTTGATTAAATTCAAGGTTTTCGGATATAAGATGATTTGCGAATTCTGAAAAATTATTATTTCTCAGACATCTTATATGTACTTTGATTCTAACTTTAAATTTACGTGAAGTTTTTCCAATATAGAAATTTGGGCAATTTAAACAATTTAATTTATAAATTCCCGAATGATTTAATTTATCATCCTTATCTTTACAATTTGTTAATATTTTACCTATGTTATTATTAGTATAAAAAGCTGGCCTAATATTGTTAGGTAAAATTTGTGCTATATTATTAGAAAATGAATTAATGTACAAAATTCTACGCCAGTTCTCATTTTTATTGGAAATATTTTGGGAACTGTAGAAGTATTTTTTCCTATAGTTTAATTTAAGTTTTTTATTCAAAATATTGTCAATTAAATTTAGTAATAGCAACGCGTGTAATTATAAGTAAGTTAAATTCCTGACGATGAGGTAGTTACTTCGAAACCGGTAAGAGTAATTAAAAAAAATTAAGTGGTTTATACAAATTTATAAACAAATAAGTGTAAAATGTCATACCACAAAGTGAAAAATGTTTTTGATAACAATAATAAAAAAGAGTTTCATTTCAGTCATTTCTTAATTTGCGATGTCAGTAAAATACAAAACGTTTATTCGGTATCAATAAATTATAGATATTCAAGGATCACATTTGTCGCAATAAATCTTTTACTCAGTTGTTTCTTTGATCAAAAAGAATTTGAATTGAGTAATTTCGCAAATCGCAAGTCCTGCTTTATAAAATAAAAATGAAGAGTTATGGTGGATAACTGATAGCTAAAAATAGATCAAATTAATTTTTTGTGCTAAAATCAATTATGTACCATGGACAAAATCAAAAGTTAACATGGCATGGATCAGGCTAGTGAGATAATCCTTTAAACAAAAACAATTCCACTCCAAATTAATCTCCAAACTCCTAATCTCCTAACTGAACTATTTACATTTTATTAACAACTGTTTTAATTGAAAATACATCAATATATTGCTCAGAGTAATAATTCGCTTCCGCTTAAAGAGAAGCCCTTTAGCATAGAAAGGGTTCAAAATTTTTGGTTTGGTTTTTAGTTTAACAACAAACTTGTAATGGACGGTTTCAGTTTGTGCTTGCAATTCTCGATCTGAGTACATATAGCCCGTTGTATTGCTGTAAACTGTAGCTAACTTAGTGGTTGATAATCATAGAATGGTTTTTGTCCGCATGGGCGACTCATAAGCCAGTGGCGTATTATTACTCTTAAGATATCTTGGTTAGTTTATGGTGTTCAAATAAATAAAGACATCTATTTTTATCAAATTGTAAATAGTTTATTATGAAATTCAATTCCTTATTTAGTACAAAATTCCTTGGACAATATAATGGCATAAATTAATTACATGGCATTGTTTGGGGATATTCGGTAAATAAAACTGATTAAAAATAGAGTAAAAAATATCAATAAAATTAATCATTTCTTTAGACTAGAGGACATTCATGAAGGTTTGTGTATGATTATGGATGAACAAGCGATAATTTTACAAAATGGCGTATAAATAAAATGATTCAGTGGTTAAATGTTTAATTCTTCTCTTTAGGTTTAACGACTTTCTTCCGAGGAGGTGGAACGGGTACATCCACTTCGCTATCTCCCTCACTCTTAACCTTTGGTGTCGCCGGAACTTTTTTTACAGCTTTTTTGACCTTCGGTTTCGCTGCAGATTCTTCTACCGGAGTAGATGGTTCCTCTTTCTTTTCTTCAGGTTTCGCAGCTGTCTCTACTTTAGCTGCTTTTAAATCTAATTTTGGAGCAGGTTCAGGGTCAATTTTTTTAACTGCTGGTTTTTTTTCTTCTTTAGATTTTTGACTAACTGCCTCTGATTTTTCAACACTATCAGTTTTAGTAACTTTAGGTTTTGAGGTCTTCGAATATGGTTTATGGGTTTCTAAATCATCAGGAAGAACTATTTCAGCTACAGTTTTAGGAGAATCATCTTTAGTTTTAATGGAACATACCAATTTGTGTTGCTCCGGCTCAGCCTCGGGAGTCTTGGGCTCTTTAGTCTTAACATCTGCCGGAATTTTCGGTTCAGAAAATACTGGTTTTGTAGATTCTTCAGGTGTTTTGGGTTCCTTAGATGATTTTTTGGTGGGTTTGCTCGCTCCATCGACTGATTTTTTCTTTACAAGCTTTACTGCAGGTTTAGGGTCTTTGATATCGGTCTCGGGTCGCGAGGATTGGGGCGGTGACTGATCCGACAAAGGCTGCGAGGGAAGAATTCCAATCTGAGCAAGGGACACAGGGCCGGGGAGCGGCGGGGTGTCGGGGATGGCTGTGTCCACCGACAGGTCATGCACATTCTGCAGGAGGGCTGGCATGATTGAAGGAGACGCGGTGGGGGTGGCAGATGTGACAGTGGGGGATAATAAGGCTTCCTCGCTGGCTATGATACTTTGCGCTATGGTGGCGGCATCTTCGTGCTCACTCTCGGGTGTTAGTACTTGGTCGACTGGGAAGGCCGGCTTCAGATGACAAACGAGCTTCTCCATAGGCTTGGGAGGGGCGCAGACCGGCAGAGGGGAGGCGCCCGCAGCCTCAGCCTCGGCTTGCTTGTTATCTTTCTTCTCTTCTGTCGTAGCTATACAAGACACGGGTGCATTGTCATTATTGGTTTCCATACATAAAGTTTCTTGATAAGGCGTTTAGTAGTTGTTGTTAAGTATTCACAACATGGAACAAGAAGTGTTAGAGCCTGGAACAGAGTTAATGGAAAGAAAGCTAAAGTGTTAAATAGTACAAGCCGGAACAAGTCTAGTTAGGCTACTGTAGAACTGGCAGGGAAAGAAGATAACGCTTATTGTGTACAGCAAGCTGAAGGTTTGAAGCCAACACCACTACCAAAGTAGAAATTCTCCAAAAATACATTTCTATGAAAAGTAAAATATTGCCTCAGAGGCGATGCAAGGTCTTGAGATCACTGGACCGCTTTTCCGCAAGTAACAAGATTGTTGTCTCGTATTATGTGTTCAATTAATTATCAATAAATAAATTTTTAGTGAAATCTAAATTTGCGTAAAAATCCAGTGATCGAGTAAGTCAATGCTACATTCAAATTAGGTCAAAAATATTTTTTTATTCCAAATGATTTCAAGCTATTTATTCGAAATACTACACATGCTAAAAGGAATGTCACTAATGACACTCTTAATATTGTAATAATGGTTTATTAATAAACAAAAAAATTACATGGAACATGCAAAAGGGTTCTTTTATTTACTTTGGAAAAATCTAGTTACTTTATAAGGAATTAATTATTATATGAAGAAAATGTGATGATGTTTCAAAGTTGCATTAGAAGAGTGAAATCTTTTTTTCAGAGCGGGTGAAGCCATTATCACCAAGAAAATAACTGTATTTTTGCTTGCTTGCTCTTTAAAGTGCCGATGAAGAAAATTTTTTTTTGTAGATTTTTAAAATGCAATATGTATAACATTAATAAGCTCTAAGTGCATAAAACTGTTTCTAAACTGCTTATAAAGTTGTGTTTCAGATAAATTTACATTATATTATCTAACTGAAGTATGTCTTGTATTAAAATGAGTTTCCCTAATCAGTATGTAGCATTAGAAGCGAGATTTGGATAGAATGACAGAAGGGATCATGCACCGGTCACCTAAAGAGCGGGGGCGGGCTTTACCTGAAACTATCAAAGCTGCGTCTCTCTGGCCGCTTCCTCGGGCGCTGAATGGGATAATCAAATCCAATATTTATTAACATCAAAAGAGGTCTGCATTTAAGTTACGAGAAAAGTTAAGGTAGCTATTCTAGTCACTTAGCGATCACTCAATCCGGACAAAAGTTCATCACAAAACACTTCATGCTAATGTAGAACTGAAAAGTGTTAACAATACACATTCACACCTCAAAGGCAAACCGGCGTAATCAAACGCACATTAGGAGTTTACAATTTTTGTGTGTAATAAATGTACAATATGGTATTACTTGTTTCTATTTTATTCCCAATCCTGATTGGAAAAGTTTGCCAAAAGTAAATTAATCGAGATTTTGCCTTTTAAGGATGAAATTATGTTTACAATTAATAGATCTTTCACAATTTTCGTATTATTTCAAGCTCACAAACTCATTGCCACACAAGACGCGGGAGAAAATTTGCGTACTAACCTTGGGGCTCCTTCCCCACATGGGCTGTGCTAACCGAGGACGTGGAGGAGACTGAAGAGGTCTCCAAGCTCGAGGGAGGAGCCACTAGGGAAACTTCAGAGTTTTTAGAAACTTGTTCCCAGGAATCGGTAGACACATTGCTAGCAGCTTTTGACGGTACAATAGGTGCAGCTTGTGCTGGTACCGATTTGGGTTCTCCTACAGGCACTGGAGCTTCGACCTTGGCTTGTACCACTACTGGTGCTGTGGCAGGTTTAGGAGCTTCCACGAGCGCGGGGAGAGGCACTACCTCGGGAGTAGTTTCTTGCGCTGGTGGTCCCGATAGTGTCTGGGAGATCTTGGCCCAAATGTTGTCAAAGGCATCGGCTCCCATATAGTCGATGTTGCCGGCTTCCCACCCTTGGCGTCGTAGGTGTTCCTCTACTGCCGGACATTGCTCGGAGGAACCGAGAGTCAGCTGAGATAGAGCACCGGCTACACCCGCCTATAAATACAAGAATCACCAAGCACGGTTGTTATCCTCCAATATTGATTGATTTCACGATTACAACAAAATAATCGATTCAATGACAACGTGTGAAAACTCATAGTAAGTTAAGTGCATCCAGGCCTTGGGTATTTACAGAAAATAAACTAATTTAATCACGGGCCACACAAACGAAGATGTTTGGATTTATTAAAAATACAAAATCTCAAGATGGTGATAGCAAAAATTGAGTTTTAAACTTTCAACAGTGTAAAAAAAAATGTATCTAAAAATACAATACAGCATTATCTAAAGGTGTGAAATAAAATACAAACTATGAATTTTCATTGCTAAACAGTGCACAACATGCACTTTGAAAAACAATAAGAAAGACTTATACAAAGATTTTTAAAAGAAATTAGTAAAAGTAAATAGAGTTTCATATCTGTACATTATTCAAACATCACACTGCTATAAAAAGTATTTTATTTAATTAAAACAAAAGGGGAAAAAAGCTTTTGTTAATTTCAAAGCAAAAAATGTACATATTTACAAAGCCATAAAACTGTGTACTGAGGCAATAGTTATATTAAAAAAACCTCGATCACACACCGATGATACTACTCTACGTGTAGAACAATCAAGAAAAGGTACTTCAATTCATCATTTAAAATATCCTTTTTATTCCAATATATTGGTGATCCTTTAGTAATGTTTCGGGGTACCTCATTATTTCTTCTAGTTTCAGTTTCGACGAGGTTTAGGCTGGCGGTAGTTTTAAATGAAGTGTATTAGGCATCATATTTTGTACATCACATATCGCGGGGTTACTACACCTAGGTAACTTTAAAATCAGCATTGGGAATTACCCACTAAAAATACATTTTTTTATACTCCTCCGTGAATGCCACAAATAGACAAGTGGTGCATTCAAATCATGATAATATTGTGATTCGAATGCACAGTTGTGACAAGTTTGTTTATTTATAGCCTTCATTGAGAAGTGTTTCAAGTGGGTAACTCAAAAATGCTGATTTTGAAGTTACCTAGTCGTAGTAATTACCCCACAATATGGATGTAATGAATCACTACTTGCTTATTTGTAGCATTCATGGAGGAGGATACTAATATCTTTTAAGTGGGTAACTAAAAAATGCTGATTTTGAGGTTACCTAGTTGTAGTAATTACCGCACGATATATATATTATTTTTAATAATATGTATCCAAGGTGATGTTAACATTTAAGTGATAAAAAGAGTTAAAAGAGGTGTTAACAATGATTTTTTTTAAAACAACATCAAAGATAAGCAACAAGCAAATACCTACTTAGACTAGGAAAACAACTATTAAGCACTCTACAGGGTTTGGTAAATGAGGAAGTTTGGATTGGAGTTCCACACAATTTTGAAAATAAAATACACAAATAATTTCCATAATCCTACCCCTCCCCCCACTCCGACACTTGATATTGCTTATCCTTTTGCTTTCCAAATGACAGAGCGCAGCAACGATGTATGATCGAGGTGTTTTGTTATGCAAAGTGGAGGCCATAGGGGAAAATATTTCCCAGTATAGATTTAATCAAGCGACCCAAATGTATCCGAGATTTTACGCAATCGATTGCGGGTAACCTAACGCCTCTTTCTTCTGCTCCGAATTTTAAAAAAAAGTATTTATGATTTAGGGTTTCTTGTGTCGCAGAAGGCATGAGGCAGATCGGATGCAAATGGGTGAATTGACCGAGTAGTGAGTGCAGCGCACCTGATGGTCCTGTGGCGGTGTTGGGGGAGGGGAGGGGGCGGCGGGGGGCGGTGCGTCGTGCGAGCAGCGTGTACGGCTGCCGTGGCGGACGGTGGTGTGCAGCAAGTAGAAGTTGTCGTATGGGTGGCGCGGCCGCACTTCTTCTACGGCCGGTTTCTTCTCTTCTTCTTGGCACGGGTGCCAATTTTCATCCTCCTCGAGAGAATACGTCTCGACGTACTCTTCAGTTCCGCACTGCGAGCCTCCCGGGCCACAGATCGAGGTGTCGTCCTGCGACACCGTGTCAGGTTCGTTTCCGATTTCGATCTCGGGTGTGTAACATTCGTACCAAGCTTTTGGCGTGTACTTTTGCTGGATGTATTCCTGAGTGAAGTTTTCTTCTCGGCTCTCCGCGGTGTGACCGCCGTCTGCGATTGGGGAGGCAGGGGCTGGCGTGTAGTGATCCCAGGGGTCCACGAAGGGCGCGACGGGGCTTCGCGAGGGGGGGGCGTGGGGGGACGCACGGCCTCGTGCCACGGGAACTGCGGGGTGGAGGTCGGGGAGGGGGGCGGGGGAATGTAGAGGCCGGGGCTGTCTGCGTAGTGTGGTCTCCAACCCTACCACCGACGTAACCAAAATGCGCATGCACAAAATACAAGTGTATTAACAATAGGATTAGGCAACATAACAATGAACATTATAATTCTTTACCACATTGACATACATTTTGGAGTGTGTAAGTCTGTATTTGTAATGCCACAGTAGTTGTAAGGTATATTCTGTGGATTTTGTTACTTGTTACCGCACCACCTTCCCACAAAGCAGTTTTAGTAAAAATGTATTTTTATTAAATATGTATATACACTATTTTGACTATGTGTTTTAAAATGTAAGTTGTAATTATGTATATTATTAAAGAATATTTACATTTATGTCAATGTGTTAAAAAGATCAATGTTACGAGTGCAATCTACAAAAGATGTGCATATTAAATAAATGCACACCGTCATGCGGAGAGAGGGGTTGTCATGAAAAAAGAAACATTTACATCTAAATACTTTCACACAAAAACAAATCCAAGTTCTAGATAATTTTTACATGGGAGGTTTTATTAACAAAATGTAATTTACATGTAAATCATATTTTGAAGATGTATTTTAGGTACTGCCAAAAGTTGATTTATAGAGCAAGAACTTAAATCACAATAATCTTCTAATTTTGCGGGAATTACTGTAAAAGTTATAGAGACATCCATACACTGATAAGTTGATAAGACAGTTACATAATTTAAAACAAAAAGTGTTTTTGTGATTTACACAAATAAATTTGGTAGCCATTTCTAATATGTCGTAAATAACCATGTTCAAATATGGGTTTCAAGTTATGTGAACCATAACACTATTACAGGACTGACACATCTCAAATTAAATTATTCCAGGGCTACTTTAAAACACGCAATGAGGAAGTTCAGTGGTTTTTAAAATTCAATTTATTTGTTAATCGTCTATCAAACTAAGCCAAAAAAATATTTTATCTTTATGTATCATATTATCATCGCTACGATTTGTAAAGTTTTGTATTTTTTTAAATACTCCACGCGTAATGTCACTAGTTCTCTTTGGTGAGTTATTCTGATTGGTGGGTTGGTTTCCTGGAAACCAGAAATCGATCACAATACTCTATTATTGATTGATTTAGAAAAACTTGCGACGTCATTTAAAGGAGTTCATTTTCATACATTGTAGAGAAACTTGGCTTAACTTTTAAATGCTTTAATTTTTACCACGTGTTAAGAAAACATTTTTTTTATACAATTTTCCGTAGCACTGTACTTCCTCATTTCACTACATAAAGCATACCACTAAGTATTAAAAGTACACATTTTTAAAATCGGGTTGAGGCCCCGTGGCTAGTGTCTCTGACTCATAGGTCCATGCTTCAAATCCCGCTCTACCCCAACTTGATTCCCAATTTCTAATAGTGAGTTATTTACAACTTGTTGAAAATGGCCCTTAAAATTAAATATTTGGGTAAATGATAACAATGGAAAATATTTCTTTTTTTTTTTTAATGTATATATTTCCTTAAGTGAAATTTATTTTGGATCTTTTATAAATACCCAAAAAAAATTCATATTCCAGGAATTTTGACTGTCGTGTAAGTTTAAAATTTTCAATGTAATCCATAATTAATTATACAATTTTACTTTTAATTAACTGGATTTGGGATAAACCACCATCTTTAGGATGAAAGGTCCTGAAAACAGTTGAAATTTAAGGGTGTAAACTTGGTAATTCACCTATAGTCAGCGCCTGATTTAACGAGATATAGCGCCCTGTCACTTATAGAAGAGGGACGGAAATATAAACTTTTCTTAATTAATACAAACTGAATTATTCTTTCTTTCATTGTAAGCAAGTGCTTGGTTTTTCGTAACAATTGAACCTGTGGTAGGTCTGTTTTTCCCAAAAAAATAAAATTAGCAGTGAGATATTTTTTTTAATGATTAAAACTACATCCACTTTTAGAAAGTACCACAAAAATACAAGTAGTTTGTTACGAGAAAAAAGCTCAAATTTTGAAGAAAAAAAGGGCCAATTACCTGGATCACACAAGTATATTACAGACTTACCATGTTAACACAATCACATTCTGGTCCACAAAATAAAACTGTTCCTTGGTAAGACGGCTGCATGTAAAGTTTAAAGTCTACTCTTTAAGGATCTGACGCACAAATGCTACTGAACACCTTACTAGGAACAATGGTAACTTGACACTCGTCATACAAACTAGTGAAGGAAACCACTTGTCGGATGCATTTCATGAACCAAATGAAGCCATGATAATGTCACGGTCAGATATTGATTTCAAATAAAGATAAATCATTATTTTATTTTTAATCATTGTTTCATATGACTTTTTATGTGAAATACATAAATATTAATAAAAATATATGGTTCAGCTTCGTACAACTTACGATTTTATGTTTTAAGGGGAATTTGTTAACAGGTTCACTGCCAACTCCGCCAATTGGCAGAGATGGAGTTGGGCAGCAGTTTTAATTCCATATGCTAGGTCCGCGTAATGGCGGAATTATCATTTTTTCATAAAAATAAATTCATATTATTATGCCTTTTGATTTTATGCGTTTGATTTTTATCAAGGTTGAAATATTTTAGGCTGGCAGTGAGCGTGTTGATGGATTTCAAAGGATATTTGTCCACTGATATATTTTTACAACTTCATATGTACAGCTCCAGTGGTTTCTAGGGCCATAATCATATCCATTTTCGTATTATGGTTGGCTTCGCGACACGATTTTGACGGCTATGGCCGGCATAACCAGGAATGTGTTAAAAATGTAATCAGTGAATTTGATACTGGCTGATACCATTCCAAAACTGAGTATAAGCCATTGAACAAGAAAGAAGAAGAATGCAAGTACTATTTTATTTGTAAAAAAATGTACAAATATAACTTTACGATTGTGCTTCTTTTTAAACACTAATTGTGTGTTTAAAAAGAAGCGCATGTCAGAAGTGACATTTTAAACTATATACAAATGATTTTGGAATGCCCTAGAACACGAGAATGCATAAGCACCGCATTTATCGGACTTAATTTTTAGTTGATTTAGAGAAAATTCAGGTAGTTTGTTGGAGTTCTTACCATGGCTACGTCTAGCACGGGATGCACTTCTTGTACGAAGATGTCCCACCAGTGCTGTAGAGGAGCCTGGAGATGTCCAGACTCCTGGACAGAGAGAGAGCCCCAGTTGAAGTTCTGTAGCCACGGTTTCAGGCTTCCGATGAAGTGGACAATCTTCATGTTGCTGCCGTATCTGAGAATTTTTTATATTTTTATGACCTTCAGAATTAATATTTATAACCATTGATGAATTTATTCTATAAATAGTTGGTCCTTCAAAAATTACATTAAGATTCATATTTATAAAATTTATTACATGAGTAATTCTCTCAGAGCAATAATGCTCTAACTGCTTATGGAGCTGCCCATACGGACAAAAACCATTCTAGGATTATAAATCACAAAGTTAGCTACATTTGCAGCAAAACAATGGTCTGTAGGTACTCAGGTTGAGAATTGCAAGCATAGCGACGAAACCATCTGTTAAATCAAAAACCAAACCAAAAATTTGCAGCACTTTTGTTCTCTGCAATACAGCAAATGGCATCTCTATAATGCGAGTCGCGCATTATTACTCTGAGGTAATTCTAATATTTATACTATATTGGTACATTGGAACTCCTACATTCATCATTAATCTGTTCCTGGGGGTCCAACAAATATAGAAACAATTTTCCTCATAAGAAGTAACCGAAATTAAATTAGTCTGTTTCTGTCAAAAATGGTACAAATTTTTTGAAAATGTTTAAAGTTCAAACAGATATACATAGTGGTAGAAATAAGAAAAGGAGTAAGATTCAACAAGAGTTACTATCAGTCAATAGTAATTCTAATTCTGACCATGGCGTTGCAGACCCAGCACTGGCAGACATCAACGGAAGAACTTTCCAAGTCATCCACGAAGCGATCATAGCGCTTGAAGTAAGTGCAAAGAAACTGGGACTCAATATTAATAATGACAAAATGAAATTGATGATTGCCTCTCACACCCTAGGCATAATCCTCTACACGCGGAAAACTACAATTTTGAGGTGATCAATTCATTTACATGCCTAAGTTCCACAGTCACCGGTGACAATTAGGAGGAGAATATGGCTGCAAACCGTCGCTGCAAAAACAATTACAGTCCGAACTAATATGAAAAAATACTAAGATAATACTATGCAAAACACTGATCAAATCAATCCTGATATATGCCTCTGAAACCTGGGAGTACTATTATTACTATATTAAGAGAACCATTTCAGTGTTCGAAAGAAAGATCCTTAAAGTTGTCTATGGTCCTGTGAGAGAAAACAACCAATGGCGTCGTTGCTACAATAGGGAGCTATATGAAATCTACGGAGCGCCCGATGTGACCAGCTCCATCAAAATGGGGCGCTTGGGCTGGCCATATAATTAGAATTGACAACAAAAACCTCATAAAACGCCCAACTCTCTCCATTCCACAAGGATGATGAAGACCAGGAAGACCCAAAGTGCGATGGATGGACTCCATCAGTGTGGATACCACAATGTTAAAAGTGAGGAACTGGAGAGGAAGGGCAGACTGACAAGAGTAGAGGAGACTTCTGGATACAGCCAAGGCCCTTCCCAGGCTGGTTAGCTTATGCTTTCTAAATGATGATTCTTGATGATTTATAAAATGTATTCTATAGTGGGGCATTTATTAAAATTATTCAATAATAATAGGGTATTTTCACGTTTTTTTTTTATTTTGCAAAAAAATAGAAAAAAAAAATACGATTGTAACTGTACAGTTTTTATTTTTTTATGTCCACGCGTTAATTTTTCAGAGCGGTTTAAAAACGTATACTTTGAATTGGCGCCAAAACGAACATTCGAATGCCGTATGGGCTTGTGACGTCACGCGTTACGAATTTGACTGACCGTTCAAACAAATTCATACGAATTTGTATAACATACGTGTTGTTTTTGTTGTAATCGGTTGTTTTACACTGTTTTAACTAATTAACGCGCATAAAATGTCTTTAGTTATAAGATGCAAGTACTGTTTAGTTCCGATGTCGCAAACACTACGGTGAAGATGCAAAATAAAGCTTTTTTGGCCATTCCTAGTACCTAATGAAAAAATGCAGAAAAAATGGTTGAACGTTATGAAACGAGATGTTAAAAAAACAAACCACTATTCTTTTTTCCGTAGGTCTTGTTCGGTACAAAATACTATATTTTATGATGTAGACTGTAGACTATAAACATTTACTAACAGTAGGTACTGAAATTAGCACTTATAAAGCTTGACAGGTACTACAATACTTAAATAGTTTATTCTTTGAACGTTATTGTTTATATTTGTATTATATTTCTGTACTTATGTTACTTAGTTTAATTTGTAGAACCGTTGGTTTTCTATATGAATAAAAAATAAAATTACTAAAAAATTGCTGTATGAAAACCTACCTTATTTATTTGTGAAATTTATTGCATTTACAAAATGGCAACTGACCTTGAGATGCTGGACAGTCTTCACACTTGCAGGAATCTATTATTTCCTAGACTTCATCGCAAATCAACGTCACCGAGTACGATTTGGTTCTAACTTTATGTTCTGCTGGGGTGACTCGACCTTTTACCATTCAAATATCACCCGTCCATTTTACTTGAATGTAACCTATGGCATTGTCTCCGTAATTTACCCTAGCTGATATATTAATAAGTAAATCACATTTAATAAAAAAAGGCATTAACACGCACTCGAGCAACAGAGATGTTTACAAGAAATGGTATTTTATGGATTATGTTGTGTCAAAGTCACGTTACTTCCCTTTTGCATTAAATGTATGCGAAACAATATATTTATAGTACATGCAAATAATACAACTATTTAAATGAATACATTCTGGAAGCAAACATTATATATTTGCTTACCTTACGGCCTTTACATTTCTATACTCAGAACTTAAAAAGTTTGTATTGGATGAGAAAAAAATACCCATCATGATTATATCTATTTTGGGCAAGTTATCGGATTTTCCTTGTAAAAAAACCAATTTCAGTCATAATGCTTTTGGCCAGTTACGGGCCGTTTTATTTCTATCAAACTTTAAATAGGAAATTATAAATGAAAACATTCGTTTCAGATTTTGATAGTAATATGGTTCCAATCGTAAAATTAAATTTGTTTCATAGTTTAAATTAATCTAAACTATGCTACACATTTGAATATAAGGTAAAATAATACCAAGAATTTTTTAAGGGTCACAGAGTCACAATGATACTTCAGCTTGTGGTGTAGTGGTTACCATGTTAGGTTCATGAATGAAATTCTGCCATTGATTTGTTTCTAAGATTAAGACTAAAAATACATTTTACTTTTTGAGCTAAAAAAACAAAAGAAATTAAGTAGGTATCTATTGCTTTTTAAACTTCTTTCTCACTTTAGCTAAGTTAACTTTAAAATATCGGCTGGATATTTTATTAAACGCTTTGTTGATCGGTAACATTGTGCTATATAACACAATGCATGAAAATTATTTTGGAAATAGCAATACTTACTGTTTAAGTGCCGGTAGATATGAGTAGAACGACGTGGAACAGACATTGTAAAGGAAGGGAAGGTGTTTACTGATGTCTCCGGTGGACCAGCTGGAGAAGAACTGATTAAGAAGACCCTGGTCTCCACCTGAATACAAATTATTTATGAATAATTTAATAAAATAAAGAAAAAACAAGAAATTCAACATAATTTGACATTGTTTAACAGTTCAAATAAAAGTATTTGAGAGTTCAAATAATAATCTTTACACATGTAAGAATTTCCATCAAGGGCCTGTATTACAATGGAAAGTTAACATTTATCTTTAATTTTATCTACAAAGTAAAATTCAGTTTTCAGAATGAAAAATAGAATATGATGTATACAATTTTCTTTATTGAACATGTTCAATTACAGGTTACTGACAAAGATATCTTAAATTTTCATACAAATATACACATTTTCATACATAAATATCGATTTTAATTTATATTGTATCGATACGTACTGATGAAGGTAGCGTTTATAATCGCGGCCCTGAAGATAATAACATTCATATCCTAACAAAAACTACATTTTACCCTTCCAGACCTGAATAAATTCTTATGGATACAAAAAATATTTTTTATTCTGTAGGTTCATAAAAAAAAATAGCATATTTTATGACCTCCCTTTCGGGTGCAGTGTCCAAACACGGTGTGGTAAACACATTATGAGTGTTTTTTACTTCACACCCAATTACGGATTATATTTCGGATTGTTTCCCCCCAATTACGAATACATATTTAGAGACAAGAAATTGACCAAGGACACGTCAGGCACTGTATATTACCTTTTTCGATCAGGGCTTGAAGCCAGGGTAAGGCTACAAACACCACCAAAGAAGTTTATGGTGAAATCTGTATGGCCTTTAAAATTTGATGATGACGTATTAAAATCCCTGGTTGAGTCAGATCCTGGATAAACCATTGAGGAATTATTGCAGAGACTCAAATTCCCATGGTCTACTGTTTAGTTACATTTTGAACACATCCGCAATTTCTTTCTCCCCAATTACTTAAATAATTATTGGAAAACTTTTAGTATTTTTTTATTTTAAAATTTATTTATTAACCCTTACGGATTATTACATTCATTTTACAAAAATGATTCGTAATTTTTTATTCAGAATCTGTTGTTGATAATAATATTTTTTACATCTTTTGAGAAGTTTGTCGGAGTCTTTCGTTTAGTTTTGTCTGGTAGTTTATTGTTTAATTTCAGTCTCTGATTTATTAGCCTCGACTGTCCTTGTCTAGTTTTAGAAGGTTGTATATGATATTTTTCTGATTTTAATCTAATTTTCTGAATCTGATCTAATTTGAATCTGGAATATTTTAATATTCACTTAAATGAACACTAGGTCCCAAACTAATAATAAATTGACAAAATGTTATTATCCTGTAGTAAAATTATGTTTATTAGATTAAATAATTTTAATAGATCGTATATATTCAATAGATGTGAAGGTGAAATACGGCGATGTATTGGTAATGCTATGAGTTGGCCGGTGAACATTAACACATATACGGTGAGGAGTGTTGGACACTGAGGGAATCTGAAAAGAAAAAAATTGAAGCTTTCGAAACGTGGTGTTTGCGGTGAATGCTGCGGATTCCATGGACAGCCAGACGTACAAACATATCAATACTCCAGGAACTAGACATAAGAGAATATCCATGTGCGAGAAAAGAATCCTGCAGTTCTTTGGACATATTTCCAGAGGGAACTCTGATAGTTTAGAAAAAACTATCCTCCTGGGAAGTGTCGACGGGACAAAGTCGCGTGGACGTCAACCAACAAGATGCGGCTTGGTCACTGAATTACCAGAACTATCAGTGACAAATGCCTACAGAACGTGAGTGCGGATTCAAGAGAGAGAGATTTAAAACATGACTTTACTTTTATTGAAAGACAGACAATTCCCTTTAAAAACAAAGAAGCCAGCCAGAAGCTAGCTGTCAGAATACCAACTAAAGCAGAAAAACATAGTCATATTTAGGGATACCGTTAACAAAAAATTTCAAATGCCACTTTTTAATTTTGGTAGGCATATAAGCGAATAAATCTAAAAATTAATTTAAGTGAATGAACACGTAGCATGAAAGGGTTAATATATAATGGAAGAACAGGTCAAAAGACACGATTATAACATACAATGAAGATTAAAAAAAGAACAACTACATTAAATTATTGAGATCTCAATGTTATTTGGATCCGGCTGTTATTCGAAGGCACAGGTAACGGAGTAAATGTACTAGAAAGTCATTTTTATATTTTAGTTGTATTTTTACAATAGATCAATGAATAAAGAGATGTATTTTAAAAAAAATATATAATAAGGAGCAATATTGTGCTTAATGTTTATTTATTGTTCATTGTGTAACTAAATTATATCCTGATACAGAAGCTTGAGTAGCTTCAAAACCGGGCAGTAATCAAATAAATATTAAGTGGTTAAATATTTTAATATAAAAATGAAGATATGTTTGGTACTAACCATCGAAACTGCCCTTTTCCTTGGCGAAGTTTATAAGGGAGCTAAAGGTTTCATTTGAAGGGCGGTACACAAATACTCCGGAGTTAAAGCAGTCGGGCCAGCCGACATCGGGAGCAGCGGATAATTCTTCCCTTTCGAATAATTCATCACAATTTTGGAGGACCTAAAAAAACAACAGATTTTTAATTTTGATAGATTGGCATTAGCTGATAATATTGGCATTAACAATACTATAGCTTCCAGTATGACTTTTGAAATGGTGAATACATCGCAGCCGGATCGCCATTATAGCCAGAATATATATTGGCTAGCCAAATTACAAAACGGCGCTGAATTGTAAAAGGTCTAATCGACAATAAGCCACGTTGTCACTTTGTAAATTGGTGAAGATTTGAGATATTTTAGAGAGTGTTGTTAGGGTTACAAATACAATAATATTATATGCTTTTTAAAAAAGGGAACAAGTTTATTATGTTTGCTGTTTAAAAAAACTAACAGTCCTGTGATATTTACAAGTTGATATCGATTGTCCGATAACTAAAAATGTTTTCTTGCACGCCATAAAAAATAGAGCACTAAATCGTATCGCAAAGTTTCTTGAAAATGTACAAAAAAATAATAAAAACGCACTACTTTGATTGACGTCACCTACATACTAGGCAACGCCTGAAAATTTTAATTTTTCAATTTCTGGTGAAATAATTCAATTAGATGAATCTCACCCGTATGAATAAAGGTTTCAGCTCTTTAACTTCACAAACATCAACAGATGAAAGAATTGAAGGAATATAGATGTTCAAATATGGGCAGAATGGTGAATGTTACACAGTGTGTAAAGTGGCCACTTAAACCAGCCAATGACAGGTCATAAGCCCTGTAGATGCCTAGACTTCTATATTACCTTCTCTTAAATGTTCTTCATCTTTGTTGTAATATGTTAATGATCATCTTACCTTCATGTAACAGAAATTATCAAGATACGCTGCGATTGGTGTACCAATGCAGTGCCCTATGCATCATTAGGTGTGGAAAGGGAATGATGATGATGTAAGAGAACAGTTTTTATATCCAATTTTGCGTAGCACTGAACTTCCTCGTTGCGATTACAAGAACAGTAGCAAAAACTGTTTAATTCCATTGTATAATCTAGTTACAAAAATCAATTAGGTATTTAATGTGAATTTAACAACATCAGTTCAGATTATGATCATCATTATTTTAATAGATTACAAAACTTTACTGACACCTTCATACAAATCACCAAAATACTAGTTCCATAAATGTGAAACTAACATATTTTATTCAGGTGAAAGAAAGTTATAAGTAAATAAATAAAAGAAAAATGTGAAAAAAACGTTAAAAATATAATTAATTGATAAGTACTGTCATCAGTAATGGGAGTAACCTTCACCTTATTGCCAAATAATTATTATGAAATATTGATAAATTGGGCAAACACTCGAATAATTATTGAATAACCAGTAGATAAAACTACAATCAAATCACACTCTTGCACCGCTGAATAAATTCTGTGCGATCCATTGACATATAATACATAGACTAAAATATTTTTAAAAAAGTGACACGAAAACGTACCCATAGTACTGTTTATTTATCCAGGGCTGCATTTAATGGATTGAAGAATATTAATTTTTCATACTGAAAAAGTATGTATTTTAGCATTAAGGCTGGTAAAACGAACGCAAAATTAGGAAATCATATGATTTTGCCATTTTAAAACAAATGTTTTTTTTAAATCGCGCAATAATAAAAAAAAACATAAATTAAATAAAAACAAGATTTTTTAAAGGTATTGAAAAATATACTGTTGAAAAATATATAATATAATTACTTTTAGACTGACAGATTATGCCATTTCAAATTTAGACTAAACTTAGGTATCTAGGATCTCAATAAAGACTAAGTATTGAACTAAAATTTGTTGCAATAATTTAAAGGTAATCAATTGAACATGAAAGAGGCCTAAACCAAATTTTAATATTTTGATTTTGAAAAGAAATACAAGCATTTTAAATCACATACATTTTTGTGACATTTTCCTTTATTTCAACTTAAAATTATGTCTTCAGTAATACTTAAAAAAAATAAAATTATTGAAATACTTTAGTTGAAACAGATGTATATTATCTAAGGTTGAAACCTTTTTTATAGAATTGTATTATATTTTTTTGAAAAAAGAAGATAATTCTGGTGTTAAAAGTCAATTTAAAACAATATCTTACTGATTTTTTTATGACCTTCAGACCTGCCCTAATAGTTTTCAGTAAGTTTTTGTTTTTTTTTATTTATTATTGCGCGATTTAATAAAAACATTCGTTTTAAAATGGCAAAATCGTATTATTTCCCAATTTTGCGTTCGTTTTACCAGACATTCTTACCCTTAACAATCAACATTCGATTTTGGTGGATCCCAATCAAGTTCTTTCCTTAAATTTCTTACAATTTTGATCCCTAAAAATAATATTTATAAATGAGGAAGTTCAGTGGTTTTTTTATTTCATTTTATTTGTTAATAGACTTGAGCTAAAAAAAAAATCAATTTTTATATATAGCGCATGATCAGCGCTATGATTTTTTAAAGATTTGTGTTTCTGAAATAACTTGGCGTGTGATGTCAGAGGTTCTTTTCCGCTTATTCTCGATCAGTTCTGCCATTGGTCCATTGGCGTCAAGCAAACTGGAAATCTTCCAAAACTCTCGTATCATTGGTTGATTCATATGAACCAGTGACATTATTCAAAGCAGTTTGTTTTTATTTAAATATTTTTTATTATTTTTTTCGTACATTTTCAAGAAACTTTGCGGTACAATATAATGCTCCAAGAACCGTACCGCACGCAAGAAAACATCAATTGCATCCAATTTCCCATAGGGTTGAAGTTTCTCATTGTTTTAAGCTTTGTTAATCCCTCATGAACAAATATTTACCAATGAAAAGTTACACAATTCTTTTTACAATGTTTATCCGAAAGGTTTTTACTCGCTTTCATGGGACAAGTGGGTATTTTTTGTTTGGATTCTAAACGCCAGGCCTGGCTGGCAGTCGAAGAACGACTAAATACGCATTGGACATGACTGAGCGTTTGGGTATGAGTTAAGTGTCATTATTTTTGAGGGATTAGGGCATATCTAAGTAAACTTATAATTAGAAATCAAACACTGATTTCTAATTATAAGTTTAAATATGGAGTTCTACAAAATAAACACCAAATCAATCAATACATATCTAAGTATGTATTATATGTCAATGGTGAGATCTATTTCAGAAATTTGATATTGGATTCGAAAAATACTTAGGTAAATGGTACAAAATCTTTAGGTTTCTAAAATAACATGGATCGTAAACCTTACTGAAAATCAGTATTTTCAGAAAAGAAAGGCAAGCGTGAAGTGAAAAAGTGCAGTGAAACAAATAAGACTGAGGATAAATAAAGTGTCACAAGCAACGACAAATATATATATGCTGACAGTTGAAGTAGACAGTTAGTTAACAGAAAAACAGGCGTGGGGTGCACGCGCAGATATTGGTTCAAATATTTGTTGAAAGATTGGACATGTTCTTTTCTGAATTTGACCAGATTTCACCCAATAGGGAAGTACCACATACTACGAGTACCGATAAAAATATGTAAAATGAATTTAGAAAAAAAGACTCGTATTTCCAAAATCAGTACGGATATTGTGGAGGAATGTTTTTATAGATAACGTTAAAAAAATCATTATTAATAAATGTGTCCCTGGAAAAATGCGTAAAAAAAAAATTAGACAGTATTTCATAGACCCTTATTAATTTTAAATTGTAAAAAAATGATATTTCCCTATTTTCATTGGGTCAAATCTTGAACCATTTTCGGACCCTTGTAATACGAGCTTTAGATTAGAAAGATTAAAATATATTTTTTAAAGACGTCAAATATTAATGCAAATAGAAACACAAAATTTTGAACTAAGTTATGTACACTATAAACAAAAAATGTTTTATTTTCAAGATCGCCATAAAATCTGATACATTGTGTTACAAGTTCACGATTATCCAATATATTATTATTTTAAAAATTACTGATTGCGTTTGTTATGTACGGGCCCGTTTCACACGTATCGCTCCAACTCACTCAGCCTGGTAAAATTAGGGTGGGTGGACACATATTCATTATTTTCCTTTTTGGTTTAATTTATTTAGATTCTAATCGCGGGGAAACTTTTGCTAAAAGAAATCGAGTGGAGATAAGTCGGACTCATGGTGTACTGGTTCGTGTTTACCTGCCGATTGATAAATGAAACCATTCAAAAAAAAATAAAATCCACCCTATGTTATTTTATGGTGCCGTGCTATGTTAGTCGACCGGCCATATTGGCGGATAGGAATTTGAGCTCTATTATCTAAGTAAATCGGACTCATTTTCGTCAGTTAAAAGTAAATTCAAGTTAGGTATATTTATTTTGATTATTAATATAGTGTTATACGGGGTAGAGTGGGGCCAACTGAATATTATAAATATGAAAATAAATGTACACTTGAATACAGAACACCAATGTAAGTTGCTCAGTTAGATAATATATTATATTATTAATATAGCCGATGGTACAGTGTACTCGTATTGCTTACCTATACTTAAATATATGAATGTAGTGCTGCTTATAAATGGGCTTTGGATTCAAGGCACAACTTCATAACTCGAGTTTTATAAATTTTATTTTTAGAGTGATATTAGACAAATTATTAATATCAATATGATTAAATTGATTGTGCAGGTTCTAATTACAAATGAGTTTTGACAAGATGCTATAGTACATTTGGAAATTTTAAATGATGATTTGTTTCTGGTCTGCGCTACTGGGACTGATAAGAACTTTAGACAATCGACCACATAAACGTTAGCTGTGTTCCTGCATGTTTAACTTATATGGTTGACATTTTTACCAGGGTATCAGCATCGAGGAAGACACACTTGGGGTACTGCGTGAGACTCCAGCAATGTAGTTTAGTGAAGGTGATGCCGAGCTCGGGACGAGCTAACAGGGCCAAGTGGGCTGCGTCTCCTGAGTCCAGGACATCCACACTCACTACTTCAGAGAACACTTGAGACAGCCTCTCCCTATGATTAAAAAAAACAAATATATATAGATGAATCTCTTCACTACTAAAAAGGTTTCAGCTCTTTATCTTCACTAAAATCAAAGATGGAAGAGTTTAAGAAACACAGATCAAAAAGGCAAATTGGATGACATTTGGCAGAGCAAACTCGAAAGTATCACTCGCCTTTTATTTATATAATAAATGTTCTGTTGTATGTCTCAGAAACCTAGACTTTGAAACCACACACTATGAACCGGTTGGAGGCATTCGAGATGTGGCTTCACAGAAGAATGCTTCGTATACCGTGGACAGATTTGGTCAGCAATGTAGAGGTCTTGAGGAGAACTAATTACAACAGACAGTTGTTGAAATGTATAAAGGTTTGTAAGATCACCTATCTGGGTCACATCCTGCGTGGAGACAAGTATAAAATCCTCCAACTTATTATAATGGACAACGTGGACCTGGCGAAGGTTAACGTCTTGGCTGCGTAATCTACTAGTCTGGACTGGAATGAGATGTGTGGAAGAGTTGTCCCGGACACCTGATATGGTACAAGAAGATATTCAATGGTGTGTAAAGTGGCCACTTAAACCAGCCAATGACGGGTCATAAATGTGAATGCCTAGAATTCCATATTTCCTTCTGTAAAATGTTCTCCATCTCTGTTGTAATTTGTAAGTTAAAATATTTATCATAGATTGTGAATATACATAGAAGACGTAATATTATTATCTAATTTGCCATACAAGCTCCAAATATTCATCATCATTACTATATTTGAGTAGTGTTAAAAAAGGGAGAATTATGACAGCTGTGGCGAGTATGATATTCACTACATGACAGGTTTGACGAAAATGATACTCACTCCATGATGTAATTTGTGGAGTGACGAGTATGATACTTGATGGGTTTGACAAAAATGATACTCACTTCATGATAGGTTTCTCAAGAATGAAACTCACTTCATGACAGCTGTGGCGAGTATGATATTCACTACATGACAGGTTTGACGAAAATGATATTCACTTCATGATACGAGTTTGACAGAAATGATACTCCCTTCATGATAGATGTGACTTGTGGAGTGACAAGTATATAATACTTGATGAGTTTGATGAAAATGATACTCACTTCATTATAGGTTTCTCAAGAATGAAACTCACTTGACGATAGATGTGGCGAGTATGATAATCATTACATAACAGGGATGACGAAAATGATACTCACTTCATGATAGGTGTGACTTGCGGAGTGACAAGTATGACGAGGGGGTGTGTTGTGGCCACCCTCCGCAGAGAATGCGCCAGGACAAGGGCCCCGAGACAGTAGGAATCATTGGTAGCTAACGTCACCCAAGCTCCGCCTTCTGTAAGAAACAAAAACCAAAATTTTATCATATTCAAAATCATAAACCACAAACGAATATATTTAAATCCTTATGAGTAGAAAAATAGCTGGTGACCAAAGTATGCCATGTTTGGAGAGGTTGCAGTCACGAGCAATGCTAGCAATGGAGCTACTCCCCCCAGGGTGCCAGTTTTTTTTCCCTTACTTTTTGCCTTTGCCTTGCTTGTACCCGCGACCGCCCTAGCAAGTCTTCGAGACCCACAGGTTGAAAAACACTACATTGTACCATAAAAATATGACTTTACTACAAGAGCAAATAATATCAAAACACATTTCGTTTGCTTACGAATTCCATTTACAGATGATAACATCCGCTTTAAATGATAATGCACAAATTAGAGTTAAAACGTTATTGCAATATAATATTTGTTATTATTTGAGATAATAAGATTTTGGCTCCAGAGTCAAATACGTAATTATTCATTATTATAAACATTAATGTAAAATTACGCAGATCAAAGATTATAAACCGTTCTACTTCACTACAAGAGATAATCTTGTAATGAAGTAGAATTATGATTAACAATAAATAAAATGCACAAACACATGTTGCTCCTCAAAGTTAAGAGTATATATGCCGCCGCCAAATAGTTCAATCACCCACTCAACTGAGCGGCTAGACTAAATAAAATGCCGGCATTCACCCGAATGGCTAGGCCATTCGTTCAATTAATTGAGATAACTCAACGTTCAACATGTTAGCTGGTTGTAAGCTAGCCTTATGGAAACAACCGAACCAAAAGGTACTGGACGTTAGACATTTTTTTTAAAAAGAGACCGACACATTTCTGGTCATTCGGTTACAAGAGGAGATCCTAGCAAAATGCTCGTACAAGATTTTCCTGTAACTTAAATTATTATTTAATACCAAAAACACGTACGACTTTTGCTTAAAAATTTCTCAAGAGTGTTCGTCCTGGATGAACATATTCAGTTCTCCAAAACGAGAGCCATTTTCAGGAGAAGTGTAGGATTTTATCTAAGGGAAGAGAGACCATTGCAGGAGACTGCTGCGAGATATTGCATAGATTAATATACTGTAATTGATTCGATCAGGAGTTTATATATTAATGAAATTGAATATTTGTAAATATAGATATACAAAAAAACAGAATTTATAAATATGTAATATTCTCATGGATATTTATATGAGTGTATGTGTATGTTCATATGTATGTATGTGTATATATGTATGCATGGATATGTATGTGTGCATGTACGGGTATATATATAAATATATATATATTTATATATATAGATATGGATATAGATATGGATAACGATATGATATAGACTTAGATATAGATATGGAAATGGAAATAGATATAGATATGTTAAAAAACAATGTTTTTAATAAAATGCTTTATGC
This sequence comes from Micrasema longulum, assembly GCF_059751315.1. Classification (NCBI taxonomy): domain Eukaryota; kingdom Metazoa; phylum Arthropoda; class Insecta; order Trichoptera; family Brachycentridae; genus Micrasema; species Micrasema longulum. Next base: position 104,749 of record NW_028277786.1, read on the forward strand.
CTATTAAATATGTACACACTTCTGTTTTAAATTTTGGTACTCCGGTTTTGTATTTATTTTTTATCTTATAATTGCGATATCATTTACTTATTTTTGTTTTTTTTTTACATTTTTCTAAATATTATTTGAAAACATAAATTATATGTACTTTTTTCGCTCCTTATATTTAAGTTAGTAGTAATTATTATTATACAACTATGTAGTGTTATTATATTATTTAATGTGAAGGATCTTTACAGACAAGCCATATTAATTGACTTGGTGAGTCCTGTAATAAAAATGTAATATTGTATGTAAATAATAAATAAAAAATAAATGAAAAAAAGCGTGTTGTCCAGATTTTTATTAAAATATATGTTAACGTAATATTTTTTTTTTTTTTTGGGTATTGTTTAATAATATGCATTCTTCTACTTTCAATTGTGTTGTATCCCAACATTCCCATCTCAACGCAGGGCTCTTGGCCTCATAGAGTTAGGGATCCATTATTATTTTTGTAATCTCACCAAGTCTACTATATACCATTGTGTCTTTCTACTTTCTATTATAATAATTTTCAATGCATAAATATGTCCTTAAAAATGCCCATTAGGCGTATATATAAATAAATAAATATATTTGTATGAATAAATATACAAATACTTGGAAATGAACAAAAAAAATCGGAATAATCGCGTGATGAATCAATGAAGAGAAATCTGTGTGCAAATATAAATGGTATGGCGGTTTATTATTTCTGCCTACCCCTTCAAGTAAACGGCGCGGCGTGGCGTGGCGTGATGATGGCGTGGTTTGGTACATTTAAAATAGCATTAGGCTTTCAAACTCAAAACGATGTTTTTGCCAATTTGTGATTTTGGATTACGGATGAGTTCAATGCGAAGAACAATGGATGTGTAGCAGATATAAAGTTAAAAAAACACACATAGAACAGTACACGTGTAAAATAAAGACTCTTCGCAGTATAACGAAGTTCATGGTAGGGTTGACGAACGAACAGTAGGGTTGTCAAACCCATTTTATATTTATCCCATATTTATTCATTCTGAACTCTTCCAGACCTGAACTAATTCCCGTGGGTATAAAAAATATTTTTTATTATGTGTGTATTAAAGGAATTATTTGAAAATTTAACTGATTTTAAGCACAATTTTTTTCAAAATCGCGGCATGAGCGGTGGTCGTTCAAGGTCACAAACTTAAGGTTTTACTAAGGACCCTATGTCCACCGATCCTGTTAAGTTTCAAAACATAATAATCTTTTTTATAAAAAAAAAATTAAAAAAGTACATACCGAATGACCTTGAACGTCCCATATAATAAATCTCGACAACCACCCGATGGATCTCATCCTGGTTTTCGCTTTCACGTAAAGTGTCCTAAAACAAAGCTACTCGTATTTGTAACATATTTGAAAAATAAAAACTAGTAGGTCAAATTCGTTTCTTACCGAAAAATACCGTATTTTACCAAAATCTGGTAAAATTCCCGTAAAATACCGCGGTAATTTTACCGCCTTGCATCTCTAGTGGGTATACATTTTATTTCAAATTTAAATAAAAGTTATAGGAAGAATACGAGATAAAAAAAAAATTGCTAACATAAGAACTCATTTTTTATCAATAAAATGAGAAAATGAATAGTAAAAGTGTATGCGCATGGGTATATATATATGTATATGTGTATGTTCTCGCATGCATGCATGCATATGTGTGTATACGCGTATATGTATTTATATATATGTGTATATATATATGTATGTGTATGCAACAATATGTGTATACTAGTAGGTTTTTTTTTTTTGTCCGTTCATTTATTAACTTGTAAATTATCATTATGTATTAACATGTACACCGCAAGACAAATAAATTTACGAGTTCTCAAAAAAAACTAAAATTGACATATAATGAATTATTCTTGATATTTAATTAGTTTTTTTTATATTCTTTGACATATGTGATGACTACTCGTTATTTCAAGGTTAAAATAAAAAATCTTACTCATGAATTGTACTTGGAAATTGCCATTATATATCAGGTATCAGATTACCCGAACCTTAGAGACCCATAACGGTTCATTTATGGTCGAGTGTTTGTGATGGAATAATAAAAGACATGTTATTTTTTAATTCATATTTAAGAAGTAGGTTCTTATCGCTTTATTTTAAATTAAAGTATTTTACATTTAAACATATTTATAACATTTAAAAATATTTAGTACTTAGTGAATTCACCTTTATTTTTTATAACATGTAAAATTCTATTATTTAGAGAAGCGTAAAGCGAATCTAAAATTTCTGATGTTATTTCTTCTTCCCAAACTTGAATTAAGTTTTTTTTTAATTCCTCAATGTTTTTTGATTTTTTTTTCCCGACTTTTTTTTTCATAATCGCCCATAAATTTTCTATCGGGTTCAAATCAGGGCTATTCCCGGGCCACGTCAACGATTTTAAGCCAATTTTCTCCTTGAATTCATTGATCTATAAAAAAACAATAAATTATTTATCATGTGGTCACAAAATGCATTTAAAAAAATATATATTTGTACTCACAGTGCGGGCTCTATGGCACGGCGCAGAATCGTCCTGAAAAATTGGGTCCGCGGTATACTGCGTAATGTCCTCGATTGTTGGAATAATATGTTTTTTTAACACTTTTTTGTACTGAATGGCATTCATCGTACCCTGTACAAAATTTAGAGGTCCTAAACCGTATGCTGTCATGCACCCCCAAATCATCACGTAGGGTGAATGTTTAACGGTTCGAGTGACGCACGACGGATGATATCTTTCCCCACGTTTTCGTCGAACTATCTTTCTGCCGTCTGGACCAAAAAGGTTGAATTTTGATTCATCAGAGAAAACAACATTTTGCCAATCCTCCAAGGTCCAATTCTGGTGCTCTTTCGCCCAATCCAGTCTAGCCTTCTTCATTTTGTCCGTGAGTAATGGTTTCTTTGCGGGACTCCGTGCTTGGAAACCATGCTCCAACAGCCGCCTGGACACTGTTTTTACTGAAAATGTTGATGTGCTGGTAGACTGCACCTCTGCGTGTATTTCAGGTGCCGTTAAAAATCGATCGCGCATAACAATTTTTTTTATTAAGCTATCATCTCGGGCAGATGTCGCGCGCCCCCGTCCGCTTCCTTTTTTCCGTTCTATGGATCCAGTTTCTTGGATTTTTTTAAATAAAAACCTCACTGCACCTTCTGAATACCCAACTCGACGAGATATTTCACAATTAGATATGTTTTCTTGCGACAATGTGATTATTTTGGATTTTATCGCAATCGACATTTGCTTTGCACTTTCCATGATTGTTGTGTTATGTTCACTCAAACGCGGGTAAAACAAGACTGTTGAGACATTTTAAAATGTAAATATTGTAGAAAGGTGACACATAGTGTCCTTAATTTATTAAACAAAAGAAAGAGGTATCGATAAAGGATTTCTTAGAAAAAGGGTTCAGTAAAGTCAAGGGGCGCGGTAGCAGGTAAACTCGTAATTTTTTTTGTCTTGCGGTGTAATTGCCTAGCTTGGAACGGGGTATGTACCCTTGTGAGCTGGGCAGTGTACAAAAAACATATAAAATATGATAAAATGTGTAAATAAATAAATAAAAATATGCTATTCATTAAAAAAAAAAAAAAAAAAAAATCTCCTTTTTTTTATCCATAGTTTCAACAAAAATTGAAATCGAAACAAATTCAAATAATTCATTTCTATCATATTGTCCTTATGAAATGCAATGCACTATTCCTTAGAATCCTGACCTCGCTGTATTTTTATTGTTTTATAAAAAATATATATAAGTCCTTTTCTTTCCTTGGTTCTTCTTTCCCTCTCCTTCCAAACTCATTATCTCATTCCACATTCCCCGTCCTTTAATATATATAAAATAATGTGCTTTAATTTAAGTTAATATGTGCAAGCCTTATCTCCCTATTAAAAAACAGCTGTTATTTTTAATGATTTTTTTTAAAAAACATCACATATATCTTTTCGTTTTTGGTACAAATTTTAATAAGTAGTGTCACAGCCCTGCATTAAATGGTATGCGATGGATGCACCACGCGCTTGGATATAAATAGGACGATGCACGTGGGAGATGCAACGGAGATAGAATAGAGCTGTGTGTGTCTGCTCGTTAGATGTTTACATAAATGCAGTTTTAGTTCAGCCAGATGCGAGAGCTGCATAATATTTATTGACTAACGAGAATGGATAGAGAAATGTCTAAATTTAGTCATATCACTCCACTACTTCAGGAATCACGCTGGCTACGCGCACCACGAGGGAGGAAGACATACTGTGTTGGCCTATGTAAGTATTGCACGACGCTGCTCCAGAATATCTCAAAGAAATATGCACTCCAGACGAACCAGCTGGGAAACGCCTTACGCTAAGATCACCTTTTTACATCTACAGCAATAGTGAAAGTCGCAGGTACTGTTTTCTGCCATTACCGGCCTAATACGGTGACATATTTACTATGGTTTGGCATCATCCTCGTGTTTAGCAACTAGGCATCACAAATCTACTAAGTATTCAATAGCATCATCATTCCATGTCCGCTCCCTAGTTGGAGCATATGGTGTCCACGACGATCCTCCAGGCATCTCTGTCAGCTGCCAGTCTTGTGCGTTCTTCCAAGTCAGGTTCGCGTCCCGTAGTTCTGGCATGAACTGCCGATGAACAGTGAGCAGTGGACGTCCAGGACGTCGAGAACCTGATGCCTTGTAAAGTAGGCAAGCGTGGGTAAGGCTCTCAGGAGGCATCCGCAGTACATGGCCAAGCCAACCGTGTCGCCTCCGCTTGGTGACAGCTGTCACCGAAGTTTGCTGCGTCCGTTCTCTTATTACTTAATAACGCGCAAAGTCAAACCACCGCAGACCCAAGATTTTTCTGAGACATTTATTCTCAAAACTCAATATTTTGCTGTTTTGGGCCCTAGTGAGGTGCCACGATTCGCATCCTAGAGGAGAATAGGTGTTATGCAGGCTTTATGTAGGCGGAATTTGATTTTCACTGGGTAAATATCTAATTCAATAGCAAGCACAGTATTAATACGGTATTTTCAAGTTTTTTTATTTTGAATAAGCAAAAAATTACGATGGTAACGGTATTAATATTTTTTTCGTACGACGTCGGATAAATTTTCTACACAGGTTTAAAATATGCATATTTTTAATTACCCTAAAACGACACGTAATACGCCCCGTGGGACAAACGGCACGTATGACGTTTTGACGCCAAACTTGTACGCAATGTTTATTAGAAGCCCAGTCGGCGGTCGCAACGAGTGACGTCAAAATGACGTGTGCCAACTGATAGCCGTTTTGTATGTGCTCATTTTTAAACCCAAAAATTATATATAAAAACTCGTTTTGAATACATTGATAGTTATATCACTAGAATCGTAAAAATCCGCTCTAAATAAATATGATATTTTTAACGTTATTACCGACTAGTGAAAACCCCTTATTGACCATTTGATTTTTGGAATCAATACACCGGACGAATATTAAAGTTAAAAAATCATTTAAGCTGCTTCAAAAATGGCTAGTATGACAAACACAAGTATAATTATCGAAGAATACTACTTTTAGTATCACGATTATCGAAGGCGTACTTTTGGCATACTCGGGATTCCAACATTCGACTAAAGTTGCATCAGAGGGCGTGGTACGAAATAAAACGATAAAAATGACTTTTCTATAGCTGACGTTGCCAAAATATCGCTAAACCGATTTCAGAAACATAAACAACGCCAGCTGCCAACAGAATTAAGAAGAAAAAACATGCGTATCAGCTTTTAAAATAATAAGAAAAGAGAAAAATACCAACGGAAATATTACGATATTTTAAAGTTTTGTATTTCTGACATTAATCCGCGTGTGACGTCGCAAGTTCTCTTCCGCTTTTTCTCGGTTAGTTCTGTTGATTGGTCCATTGACGATTAGCAAACCGGAAATCTTACACAACCCTCTTATCATTGATTGATTCATATGAACAAGTGACGTCGTTCAAAGTTGTTCGTTTTCATTAAAATATTTTTAATGATTTTTTATTCATTTTCAAGAAACTTTGCCGTACAATTTAATGCTTAAATTTTTACAGCGCGTAAGAAAACATTTTTTGTATAAAATTTTCCGTAGCGCTGAAATAGGTACGAAACTAAATAATAACCCGTCGAATAAGTCATTTTTATGTTTTGAAAATGTTTTATACCACTGGCGGTTAAGGCGATCCATCCAGCGCGGAGCAAAAAAAGGCAGTTTTCAAACTAAAATTTAGAGTCTAATAATAAGTATAACATTTTTTTTTTAAAACCACATAAAAGATTAAACATTTATCTAGTAAACTGATGAAGTAAAAATTTCTTTTTAAAATTTTATTTGACTAAAAAATTGCAAGGAAAAGTGCACTTTTCGTTTTTTTCAACATTTTCAACACAAATTATCTTTATTTAGATAATATATTGTAACATGTTTTATTGTAGTTATTGAAAGATCTATTATTTACCTAAGCCGATGATGAGTTAGTTTTTTGAAAAAAAGCATATAATTTTCGTAAAATACAATTCTTTCAGAGTCCATTTTGGGTTAAATTGTTTAAACTAAATGGCTCTTTCTTATGTATATTACTTTTAAAATTGATTTTTTTTTTACATTTCTTTATACAACACACATTTTTCTAGTTACACATATTTTTTATTTTTCAAAAAATGCTAAAATATAAATGTAATTAATATTCTAAAATCATGTATTTTCATTGAGAATCAATCATATATTAAACGTACAGTTTGGTATCAGTTCTCTCGGGCGGTCACCGAGTACGGACGTGTTTTCTGTGTCGGATTTTTCGGGACGTTTCTTCTGTGATTTTTTAAAGTTTTTGAATTAAAAATGGGTTCCAAAACAATTAAAGCTAAAGGTTTTACAAGAAAACATAAATATCGTAACAAGACCAAAAGATTTGACAAGATAAATGAAGAAAGAAATAGGTAAGAATTTTTTTTATATTTTCGCATGTATAACTACAGTGTGTTTCGGAATCGAGTATTCTTTAGCATATTATATATGAGGCGCAGAGCTTCATAGAAACTGAAACGACATTACCAACTGATTGATTTGTTTTCTGAGGCCTTGAATTATCCAATAAATATTTATTTATTTAACGTTTTGTACATAATGTTATTTGTACATTGGCGGGCTTATTGCCAAATGGCATTTTTTTCCAACCAACCAATAAAATAATAGTTTTATTTTTTTTATTCAAGTTACAGAACACATAAAAATAGAAAGGGGTAGGCAGAGAAGGTAGAAAGCCACACCAATCTATCCTGGCATCATATATCTTCACGAGAATAATTCATATGTCCACTTTCAAGCACTTGTTGTACTTATAAATTTAGGCATACTCCCATCATATTTATGCTATGCTCAATAACTAACTAAATAACTAAACATCACGCCATTTCTCCAAAGGGGTAGGCAGAGAGAATAGAACGCTATACCTCTCTGTCCTGGCACACGTGGCATGCTTCTTTCACATTCATGCATCTTCTCATGCGCGCACGCCGATTATTCCGACATGGGACAACTCAAATATTTATTGTACTTGATCATGCCACGTCCTTCTCGACCTTCATCGACTTCTACATCCATCATTTATTCGTTCCGCACGAGCGAACCATCATAAAATACTTTTTTTTATTTTGTTCTACAAAGCTTATCTCAGCTTTGCATTCTGGATATAGTGCTGGTTTTAGTTTTTTTTTTTTTAGTTTACCAATAAATTACCAAAAAATGAAATAAATCATTTAATTTATATACCTACTGAGTTAATTATCACTAGCTTATTAAAAATAGAATTCACCGAAACATTTATGCACACTCCATGATAAGCACTGTTGATTCTTGGAACTACATATTTATTTGAGTCAAACTCGGATTTTTTGGTGATTGAAAATGCATATTAAAACCACAGCTAATTGCGTTCCTCATTAAGAGTTCTTTTCTTAGAAAACTCAATTATGTTAATAAAATTTGAACATAATAATATAATGTTTCCTATTTTATTGTCTTGTGCACTGTTAGATATTGCAAATGCCATATATATATTTTTATTTTTTCAACAGGTATCTGAAACAATACTTGAAGAAGATGTTGGATATTGTTTGGACGTAAAAAAAAAGAAGACGACAATACTCATTTTAGTATTAGTGGACGAAGAATAATTGATTTAGGGTTTTTTTTTGAACAATTACAAGAAATCGCAAAACATGACAATGCTTTACAGTGCTCCATTATAAATTTAAAGTTTAGATCTGAAGTTCGGAAAGGGTTTTTATAGCACATTTGTTGTGAAATGTGCAATAGAATATTTTCGATACATTCAGATCGTAATGAATCAAATAAAATTGACATAAATCACGCGATAGTTTCGGGAATTATGAGCATAGGTAGCGGATTTTCTCATCTAGAGGAATTAACATCGGTGGTAGATATTCCTTGTATGCAAATTTCGGTGTTTTGACTTCAATAATTTTTTTTTTTTAAAGACATAACAAGTATATTATATTTTACTTTTATTATTTTGTTTGTGAATAAAGTGTAGCTTTAACAAAAAATATGTTAAGTATTAGATAGAATATGTGTGCTTTTATTAATAATTAAATGGTATTTTTTACTTTCTTTTTTATCAGCAATAATATATTTGTTAGTGTAATTGGATATGTATCTGGATAAATAATAAAATATTTATTGATGATAAAATATTGTTTTTTTTAAAATACTTTTTATGCATTAAATCGTATCCACCACATTGATATATTAAGACTAAGGAATAAATAATATTCCAAAAACGATGTAAAAAAAATAGTTTATACGAAAATTAATGATAGGTGAGAACAAATTTATAATCCAAATAAAATAAATAAATTGAGCCGTGAGTCCGTACTGTAACATAATACATATTATTTATCTTGCAAAAGTAATTATAGTTTTCAAAAGGAACTATTGGAACTCAAATTCAAATTTATGACCATGCAGGTAAAAAAAATCTCATTTTTGCGGGTACTTAGCGGGCATACTGTATTTAACTTTACCCAAGCTTGACTCACCCGCGCGCACGGACAAATATATTGCTGTCTCTTTTTAAAACTCACTACCGTCTTAAAACGAAAATGAAATTGTGTTTGGCTGGATGAACCGCCTTAAGTGCAACAAGCAGTTCCCGCCCTTTTGAGGATTATGACGTCAGCATCAGTCTAGTTAGAACTTTATGATAGGGATTAACAACAACGATATATCGTTGTTTAGCAGTATAAGGGTTAAATACTAAAACCTCCATATTAAAATCGATGGCGATTATCATAGGAATTATGTTTCGATAACAAAAATACGCCACCGTGATCAGAGATCCCAAATCTCAGCACGCGATTTGAAGTTTGAAAAAATATTACTTTGACATAAAAACCTGTTTTGTATAGTGTGTTGTAACAGGTAAAAAGGGGATGCGTTTGTATAAAAAAACCAAGAATAAAACAGTGGAGAAATGAGTTAAACTCACCGATCGATATATTAAAATACTATACAAAATAAAATAATGTTATTCTAAAGGAGTGTTGGGATTTTATTGATCGGATCGGACATTTGTAATATTTTAAATTATTCCGTGTTTATAATCAAATCTAATAAATTGTTACAAATCAGCCGATTACATATAAAAACGCTAAGACTCGAGAGTTTTTCGGAAATAACGTTTTGCTTGCAATGTAATTTTTTGTACGATGTTCTTGAAAAATAAGCGACAAGAGGCATACAAAATGGTAAAGGTTATACGCCATTCGAAAGAAAATTTTCTGCTCTACAAGATGTTGTATTTGCTTTTTCGTTAAACATATTTTAACTTTAAAATGGAATGTCAAGTAGACGAAAGTAAGAGTTTTTTAAAAATTAATGATCAGAAATAATATGCTTAACTAATATAATATTAACGACGAAGAAAGGGAAAGCGCCATGATTGATTGTAAAATAAATAAATAAAAATAATAACAGTGTAATATGTGCTGTTTTATAAGCACAAATAATTTTACTTTAATAAAAAAAACAAGCTTTTTTTTTGAGTACCAACTAACTTAAGTTAAGTCAAAATTTCAACGGACGTAATCCGCTCGTAGAAAAATAATAATATTTTATGTATGTAAATTTTTTTTTATTCATTGGGCGTCCCGTGCCGAGGGAAACATTATACAATTTTTTGAAACATGAATACTCGTATGTCTCACGGGGCATGGGGTAAGCGCGGGTGGCTGGGGGATGTCAGAAGGGTATCGCGTTCGAATACGAGTGTATGCAAACCTACTGCACATGTTAGAGGAGTAGTTAATACGTAGCTATGTTGTAAAAGTAAGATAGCAATATGCGAAAAAATGTATGGGGGTAAAAGCGGGTTCTATACATTTTAATTTAGTTAAGTTTTTAAATTGCGTGATGTTTTTAAAAATAACATTTTTAAATGACAAAATCGTACGATTTTCTTACTTTTCGTGCGTTTTGCCAAAAACTTGACTTTTTGTATTTACCTGATTGACAATCAAAATAATCTAACTTAATATAACTCTAAATAATATAACCCTGAAAAAAACTTTTTTGTGGTGTTATTGGTGGATCTAATATAGTCTTTGCATTATAATATGTCTTATATGTATAGCTCCTCCCCAACTGACAGAAAAAATACATTGTTAAATCATAAATTTTAAGCTAAATTAAATTGGTATTTATAGAATCGCTTTGTAAAGCGCCCTCGAGGTATTTTATCGTATATTATAAAAATGGCGCTATATACGTTACCCGTAATAATACTAATAATAACCGTAGTTCAAAACAGCAACGCATTCGTATACTCGCGCAAAAGCTAAATAGATGCAAAGATCAAAATCATAAGATGATAATCCTTAAAATTTACATAGAAGATTGAACAAATTCGTGTTTCATACGACACAGTATATTCAGAGTCAAAATCTCAATTTTCTGGCTCGTTTAATACAGCCATAAGGCAAATATGTAGAAAGCTATTTGAAATGTAAGCAACATTGTACTGAATATAGTTAGTATGCTTCAGAATAATGAGTTTGTTCAACATAGATCTATGCATACTTGTTTTACTGCAGTTTGCATCACAGTTATTACTTTTCGTTGTGTACAACATACGAGGTGTGTTCAGAAAATAACGGGAATTTTTAAATTTCGCGGGTTCGGAGAGTCCGATTGTCATTTTTTTATGTTGGTATACATGAAAAAAATTCAGCTTTATTCATTGTTTACTTTGGCAGCTGCTAAGGTTAGACGTGTTAGGCGTGCTCGGCGATTTTCGTCTACGCGATTCAGAATGCCTCCACTAGGACCGATTGAGCCTTAGTTTCGATGTCATATCCGTAAACCCATGTTTCGTCATCTGTTATAACACGTTTCAGTAATTCTGCATCGTCGTTGGCTTCATTTAGTGACACCTGAGCAACTTCCATTCGCCGCAGTTTTTGTTCGAAATTCCAAAATTTTGGAACAAATTTTGCTGCCACGCGTTTCATACACAAAACATTCGAAAAAATTTCATGGCATGCGCCAATCGATATGCCAACATCATCAGCGACTTCTCTGGTTGTGATTCGGCGATCGTTTATAACCATTTCATCAACTTTTTCCACATTTTCATCGGTTGTTGATGTGCTGGGGCGTCCGGGCTGTTCGTCATCTTCAACGTCTTCACGGCCATCTTGGAAACGCTTATACCACTCTTAAACTCTTGTTTTACTCATAGCAGACTTATCATAGGCCTTTGTTAACACTTCACTCACTTTTTTACACTTTATTCAACTTTTTACGCAATATTTTATACAAATTCTTTGATCAATTTTTTTTACCAAACGAAAATCGCCGAGCTCATAAAACACGTCTAACCTTAGCGGCTGCCACAGAATAAGTAAACAATGAATACAGCTGAAAATTTTAGCATACTTCAGGGGCATATATACCAACATACAAAATCGGACAATCGGACTTTCCAAACCCGCGAAATTTAAAAATTCCAGTTATTTTCTGAACACACCTCGTATATAATTATACCATAGTGTACTGCAGAGCACCTACGTTTAATACGAAACAATAGCTTTCTGAACGCCCTTTCTAACCGATCATGTTTCAATGGTCGAAGATTTTCAAACAGTTAAATTTCCTTAAAAAAAAATTACAAGTGTAAAATTTATTAAAACCCTCATCGAAGGCTCAGTTCCATAGAACTATAATTAGTAATTACTAGTTTTGAGAAATGGCTGACCAAACTTGGTTGCGCCACGTGTATTATGTTTATTATATACTGCACATTTACTAGGTTGCTGCGTTAAATTTATTGCTACCTACTGAGTCCTAGTTTAGATGTTGCCATTATTCTACTGTGGGTACAATATTTTTTTCTCCGGTCTAATGACAACTGAACTGTCACCGAATATGTGATTTTTGACACTCTCATCGCGATCGCTGGCAAGTTATTTTAGCTATCAATAAGTCATTATTACAATCCACTGTGTCGTGTTATCGTATGAATCAATAATCAAGAAACCGACAAGTTCAGATCTGACCACAGGATCCGAGAGCCTGCCGCGAGAGAGTAGTTCGAACATTACGGTGCCAAGAATTCTGGTACAAAGTAGGTAATTGCATTAATTTGTATTGGGTTTCGGGGACAAAGTAAAGGAAGATAACGCATTAGCAAAACAAGCAAAATTCGAGCGTCCATCCGATATCTGGCGAGTGGCGCGATCAAAAGTTTTGACACATCTAAAATAATTTGTAACAACTAATTGTTTATGTAGATATACAAATACGTAAAATATGTACACAACACAATGGTCACTAGTTTTAGAAGTAAAGTTATTTAAGGAAATTATCACAACGTTTCACAATCACAAGTTATGGAGCTGAGAGGTTTTTAAGTTTATTTATTTCCATATAAAAACAACAGTCTAAGAAGAATAAACCAATAAGTTTTAAAAGAACCTTCGTAGACAAGAAGTGCTTTTTTAATAATACATAATGGTTAATATAACTAAAAACATGAAACTCTTTACTTATAGTTTTACAGAACTCAGCAAATAAAATATATTTTGTATGCAGATGCATGAAAAAAAAATGGATTCGAAGCTCGGACCTTTTGATTCGGGGTCTGTGACACTGCCAAGGAACCACAACTCATCTCGACCATATCCTTTGATGGATTGTCTAAGTAAACAATGACATGGATTATAATTTATTATTTAACTTTAACCTAATTAGGTACTGTCTTGTCGGCCTCGTGGTGTAATGGTTAGCGCGTTAACCTGCCATGTAAAAGGTTTCGGGTACGATTCCCGACATGGTTGATATGAACTATTTATTTAAAAGGGTGTTTTCGCACTAGAATATTTCATAGTCCCTGGACTGGTACCTGAAGCGTAAGACTGATCATCTTACCTTCATATAACAAAAATGATTAAGGTACGCTGCGATTGGTGTACCAATGCAGTGCCCTATTCACAATTAAGTGCGGAAAGGGAATGATGATGAGGTACTGTCTTACAGAAACAACGAATAGTTTTGATTTCCCGAGAAGAAAAGGGAGTTTTTAAGTGGTATAAAGTTTGAGAAGGGTTGATTATTTAGTGCATACACCCACAGTAAACGCATTGAAAGTTGGTCGAACTCTCTACGCTACTCTATAGAAATGCAAAAGGCAACGCTGAAACATTACTTACAGTGCTGAGCCCCGAGGATCGATCAGCTCATTACTTTATTATGGTTAAGGGTTCAGGGATCGCATTCCATACCAGTCCCCACATGAGACTAGAGGTAATGCCTGTAGAGACTACAGGTAATTGATAAATAGATCATATTTCAAATATCTGCCTTCTAATAACATACAAAATGATAAATCAAACCGCTCACACACGCGTTTGTGTAATATTCATGTAAAAAAGTGAATTGAACAGGAATGTTGCGTCTCATAAAACGAAATAATACGGACCAAAATGGACACCAAGTCGTTGGAATAATAGGCATAATCCCCCAGTAACTACACACGTGCGTTTCCCGAAATTATCAAGCAGCCAGTGGGCCACATGGCTACGCCGACGGTATCTACCTACTGTCTACAAAAGCTTCTCTTCGGACATCTATCTCCCTTTGTTAACCATGGAGTTGAAATAGTGTTTTATTTATTTAGTTTTTTATTGCTTACTTCTTGGCATGAACACTTGACGAACTTACTACTATGCTCTATTTTTTGTAAATTTATTGATATCATTTTAACTTTACTGGAATTCTACTCGTCTATGCGCTTTGTAGCTGCACGATGATTGGTTATCTAGCTTTCATATATCAACTTTAAAATATCTATTTTTTTTTAATGGGGTCTAGAATTCCAATCGTCTATGCGCTTAGTAGCTGCAAGACGTGTTGTAATCTTACTCCTTTTTATTATTCATATTTTTTTTTATAAGTATCATTAATACACTAAATTTATTTGTCAATTTTTAAAATGTGTAAATGGGGGCTGAATTTCTAAATGTCTATGCGCGCTGTAGCTGCAAGACGTCCTGTAATCTAGCTCCTATCTGTTATATTTTTTTATTGATGTTAATTGAAAACGAGGAACTAGAATCACAACCGTCCATGCGCTCTGTAGCTGCAAGACGTACTGGGATAATTAATAATTGTACAGCGCCCTTGAGGTGATTTTCACAAAAATGGCGCTATATAAATTATCCAACTATATATATAGAGGTTAATAAAAAAATCATATATGCTGTCATAAAAAGAAAGGATGTAACCTATTTTCATTGTTTTAATGTTGTCAGTTTGGTTAGCTCTTCGGTTGAGAAGTAGGAAACTCTCAGGTGTACTCAAGTGGTGAGCGGTGTTTGCGAAACTCATACATTTTAGAGATTGAGTTGGTAAATCATAACTGAGCTAATATTTTTGTAAGTACGTAATAACTTATACTTTCTAAAGCGAGGCATTGCCCGTTAGAAGGTGAAAGCGCTAATTTGTCTAATAATTCAGTGGAAGGGTGCCAAATATCTTAATTTATAACTTATACGAAAATATATGATATTATGTTTTTTTTTCTTTTTTTACTATAATTTATGTATTTTACAATTATCCCCTTTCATCATATTATAGTGAAGATATTTAGTAAATTATTGTTACTAAAATAAAATTACATATGTTTTATTTTATAATTAAAATATTCTTATAGGTACCTACAATATGTTCATATACCGCTAATTATCTCAAATTGAACGGATTGGGTAGGTAGGAAGAAATTGCCCGCCCTTATGCATATGTATGTAAACTGTTTATATATAAAGTGTACAAATAAATATAAAACAACTTTTTTTTTAATCACTTTTTTTTTACCGACCGGTTTCAAACCTACACAAGCTTCTTTATGAAGGTATACTTAACTAATAAATTATATTTGTTTTATTATAATGAATAAACACAAAGTTAGTACTTTCAATATACATTTCATAACATTTTATTTATTTAATCCAATATATAATACAAATACATAGTTTACAAAAGAAAATGTGTATACAATATTCATTCAATATAATTTCCTTTTTATTTATGGATGTAGCCACTCCACTGGCCCACAGGCACGTTCCGGAGTGTCGGTGTATTATTTATTTTATACATAATAGTACATACTTCCACATCAATTGTGTAAAAATCAAAAAAAAATATGAAAAAAGATTCTAAAACTTACCTACATTCATAAAATGAGAAAGGACTTTCAAGAAATTAAAATTATATTCTGATATACAGGTGTTCATCAAACCCTGTCACATCCGAAACCACGATGATCAGTATGAGCAAGAAGACATATTAAATATAAATACACATTAAAATAAATTTTTAGAACGAATATTAAAAAAAAAAACATCAAAAAAATCAAATGGTTGCTTACTTCTGCAGGGGAGAAACGAGGAGGGGGAGGGGAGAGTCTGATACACCACCGACCGCGCGGCCACGCCCCTCTCGCTTCTCCCCTGCAGAAGTAGGCAACCATTTGTTTTTTTTTAACATTTTTATTTAAAAAAAAAATCTTTGTTCTAAATATTTTTTTAAATATGCTAATATATCTTCTTGCCCATACTGATCATCGTGGTTTCGGATGTGACAGGGTTTAAAGAACACCCTGTATAAAACATATTCCTCAGCTGTCTAGTCTTTTTAGCAATCCATTTATGAACTAGAGTTTAAAAAAAAATGCTTTTCATTTTGCTTACCGATATGTCCACACTTAAAAAGCTGTATAGCTTAGGGGCCAGAAAATTATAGTGCCTTTGTCCGTAATTGTTTTTTTTCTTTGGGAATATAATTGATATTTTAAAGATCAGCCGAAATGAAGTGAGGGTTACCACTAGAGCCCGCCCAGGGCACCGCAGCTTGAACAAACACCTTGCTAGAATGAACCTTTTCGAAACTTAGACTAGATGTAGGTTCTGCAGTGCAGATGAGGAAACACCTATACACATTCTATGTAAATATGATGCTTTATATCATGAAAGGATTGTCATCCTCGGGGTAACCTCGACCACTGGTTAAACCTGAGGATGTTAAAGAACTCGCCCCTACCTAATAGTCCGATACTTTACGGATCTGGGCTTGGAGGGAGAGATTTAGCAAAATGTAAACTCTCGCTTCACAGTAGCCAGGCTATCTTTGCGACATCCCATCAGTGATGGGTAATAAAGAACTCACACGAGAGGTAGTATCACATGATAAATATAGTGCAGGCAATTGGTAAAATAAACCAAAGTAGGGAACAAAATGCCGAACACTCTTCTAGTGGAACGGAAGGCCGGTTGACAACTGTCAACAGGCCGGCTTCTCCTGAAGAGTTTTAAGTGGTTTTCTCTCCACGTGAGCGAATGCTGAGAAGTACCTGATTGGCCCATATTAGAATATCCTTCCTGATTCCAACAGTAGCTAAAATAATGTAATACAATAGCAGAAAAATCCTATTTTTGAAATCTAAACCTTGTATATCATAAGCAAGGTAAAAAATAATGCAACTCCCATATAAAAAAAGTAGCCAGGCTTTTTATAGACCTGGGCTTGGAGGGCGAGAACTATTCACGGGGACCCGTCATAATAGATCTTCACAGGTCGCAGTGACGTCAGGAGGTTGCATAGCACGGACCCACCTCTAAGAATAAGAATAAGATTTAAGTTAGTGTTCTCTGTTCGTAGTTAATTATAGATTACATAGAACTGTGTTATGAGAACGTGATTAGTTAAAAATATACATAACGAACAGAAATATGTGTCAAGATCCGACGTTCACAAATTAGTTGGGGAATAGGTATCTTGTGGGCGGAGACAATTAGAATTAGGTTAGGGAAACAGATGCGCCAAAGGCCTCATGACATGACAAATTATAAAGCAAAAAAATGCTGACGCACTCATAAAAATGATAATATTTGAGAACCGAGAACCTTCATAATCCTGACATAAATATGCCTCCGAAATCTGAGTTAGGTATGAAAAATAATATTGAGGGAACCGTTGCGGCGTTCGAAAGAAGGATCCTCAGACTCGTCTATGGCCGGCCATGTGAAAGAAAATGATCGTTGGCGTCGTTCAGTGCAACGGGAAATTGGATACAAAAATGTTTTCTTACACGCGGTAAAAATTAGAGCATTTAATTGTAAGGCCAAGTTTCTCTGAAATGTATGAAAAGTTAATATTTATATCTAACGCGTTACCATAGCTACGACACCGGCTTGACAGCCGTTGACAAATTGACATTTTATTATTTATGTTATTTATGATGAGGAAATTCAACCATACAGGAAATTGGAAATAAATTATTTTTTTCTTAGGCGCGGTAAAAATTAGTGTTTAATTGTTAATTGGCGAAGTTTCCAGAAAATGTACGAAAAAAAACGATTTTGATAAAATGAACTACGTCACAAGTTTTTCCGAATCAATTAATGATAAGAGTGTTGTGATAGATTTCCGATTTCCGGAAAGCCAACTCACCAATCAGCGGAACTCGCTGACGAGAACTTGTGACGTCACGGGCGGAGTAATTTCTAAATTACAAAACTTTAAAAAAAAACATAGCGCTGATAATACTATATATGTATATATAAAAAAATTAAGCTAATCTTAGTTTGATAGTCTATTAACATTTTTTTTTTTTTTAAAACCACTGAACTTCCTTATTAAAATGGACGACAACTCCATAAAACGCCTAAATCTCTCCGTTCCGTTCGACGAAGACCAGGAAAGCTCAAAAGGTGATAGATGGACTGCATCAGCGCGGATACGGCAACGTTGCAAGAGTGGAGGAGACTCCTAGCAGCCAAGGCCCAGTTAAAGAAATGTGGGTGTTTAAACATGGGCAGAGTGGTGAATGTTACACAGTGTGTAAAGTGGCCACTTAAATTAGTCGATGACAGGTTATAAGCCTTCTAAATGCTTAGACTTCCATATCCCTTGTGAAAAATATTTTACCTCGCTGTTGCAACAAATTTAGCTCTTAACATTTTCATGTCAACGAGGTTTTTGGTCACGAGGCTAACAAAAAAGTATCCGGTAAATACAGAATTTGCGTTTAAGCTCTTGGAATAAAAATATGAACGCAGCGAAGGCATTTTAATTTACATTAAAAACACAACGTAGTATTTGAAAAAACATTTGGCAAACGACTAAAAGATTTTATTGCAAAATCAAGAGCTTTTAACTTGCTTACGCTAATTTGTAATTATTAAATTAACATAAACACAGGAAGTTATATCCGGATTAAAGACGAATTTCTATATCGATTGATTTGGTGTTTATTTTGTAGAACTCCATATTTAAACTTATAATTAGATATTATTGTTATCAAAAACATTTTTCACTTTGTGGTATGACATTTTACATTTATTTGTTTATAAATTTGTATAAACCACTTAATTTTTTTAAAATTACACTTCGACCGGTTTCGAGGTTACTACCTCATCGTCAGGAATTTAACTAACTTATAATTACACGCGTTGCTATTTATATAATAAAATATTGTATGAAAGAGACAGAAAATTGAAAGAAAGAGAGAGAAAGAAGATAAAATAAATCATAACGGGAATAGTTTTAAAAGAGGACTCGAAGTTAAATTTAATTGATTATTTATTATTTGAAGTTTTTGATTAATGGCTTTACTAATTTCTAATCGTTCTAAATTATCTAAACGTAAACCATTTTTATTGACATGCAAAATTTCAACACACGTTTCTTGATTAAATTCATGGTTTTCGGATATAAGATGATTTGCGAATTCTGAAAAATTATTATTACTCAGACATCTTATATGTTCTTTAATTCTAACTTTAAATTTACGTGAAGTTTTTCCAATATAGAAATTTGGGCAATTTAAACAATTTAATTTATAAATTCCCGAATGATTTAATTTATCATCCTTATCTTTACAATTTGTTAATATTTTACCTATGTTATTATTAGTATAAAAAGCTGGCCTAATATTAATAGGTAAAATTTGCGCTATATTATTAGAAAATGAATTAATGTACAAAATTCTACGCCAGTTCTCCTTTTTATTGGAAATATTTTGGGAACTGTAGAAGTATTTTTTCCTATAGTTTAATTTAAGTTTTTTATTCAAAATATTGTCAATTAAATTTAGTTCATAGCCATTATTGAAAGCAATACTCTTTATAGTATTTAATTCTAAGTCAAAATTATTTTTATTTAGTGGTATTGAAGTAAGCCGATGTATCATAGAATGGAAAGCAGAGTGTTTATGTGATAAAGGATGATTAGAAGATTTATGGATGACCGCATCTGTATATGTCGGTTTTCTAAATATTTTAAATTCAATTTTATTTTTTGTATTAATTAAAGTTAAATCTAAAAAGTTAAGTTGTGAATTTGATTCAATTTCTAAAGTAAATTGTATTTTCTGATGGAAGGAATTTAATAAATTTAAAAATGAGTCTAATTGACGATCTGATCCAATCCATATACAGATGACGTCATAATTACGATTAGACGTTATAATTAGAAATCAAACACTGATTTGAGTCTACTGAACACTTTATTTTATTTTTACAAATATAAACATATAAAAATAAAAACTTCGTGACAAATAAGTAATTTTGATAAGAAATTCTTAAAAATAGAAATATTGTGTAATAAAACATTTATGTTTATATAAATTTCCTCATAATAGTTCAATCATGTTTTAAAATTAAAATGAACAGCAACCTATTATAATATTATTGATATTTTTTTCGACAACAATTATTTAAATTTACAAAACTAGAAAGCTTCATTAATTATCTCACAATACATACTTGTATGTCAATAAATACTTTGTTATATTTTCCCCGAAATACGAATATAAATACCTAAATTCCCTATTACCTATTAAACACTTAGCCTCACCCTTAACCATTGGTTTTTCCCTCAATTATGATTAATGTACATGCTATAGTTCATAAGATGTACCTTGAATTATATAACTGTATAAGGACATTCAATCCAAATAATCTTCACATTCGTTTGAAAATACCCTAATAAGGCGAAACAATTGTCACGAAGTTTTTATTTTTATATGTTTATATTTGTAAAAATAAAATGAAGTGTTCAGTAGACTCAAATCAGTGTTTGATTTCTAATTATAAGTTTACGAATTTCTATGTTTGTGTGCCAAAGAATAAGAATAGATATTTTTGCAGAAGCTTGACAAAAATATTAAATTAAGGTTAACCTGCTGATTGGGGGGTATTTACTAGGACTTTTAAAATCAGTGGTGGTTTTAAATTGCACTTGCACCCCAGGGGTGCAATCATGAATCTCTTCTATATCTTAGAGAGTGGTTAATTTGGGGATATTTTTTTTCCATGGGACCAATTTTTGCTTCATATATGGCCAGACTGATGATTGAACAAAAAAAATATGAACACGTGAAATCAAACATGATGATTTTCATTTAGGACATTATTGCTACCTTAAGCATTACCCAAAACACTTAATTAGGTTGAATTGACCAATTGAGCAGTTTAATACACCATTTGACGTTCAATCATCAGTGTAGCCATTATACGAAGCAAAGAGTCGTCGCATTAAAAAAATAAAAATCAACAAATTAATCACTCTCTTGGGGGTAGAGAAGATCCAGAATGCCACCACAGGGGTGCTATTCTGATCCGCTCTCGCGGCCGTACTTTATCTCGTGTATTTTGTATGTATTTACATACAATACGTGTATTTACACGAGATAAATGGTTTTTCCACGGCCGCGAGAGCATTTGGAATACAAGCCCAGGGGTGGTATTCTGAACGGAAAAGCGGGTGTAGAAAACGCTTTTTTAACGCATATTTACGTACTAAATACACGTTAAAAGAGCGATCTCTTCGCGCGCTATTCCGTTCAGAATACCAGCCCAGGATTACATTGTTCTCGTGTGTCGGGGAAATATCTTTCGAGGCGCCTCGACACAACACACGAGAGCAATGTAATTCTACTCATACAATATCCATATAAAATATACGCGTCAGATGACTCCCTAACACACCACTCCACACCACACAAGAAAAATTTATACTTTTACTTATACAAGAGTACGGTCAATGTTCCCACTTATATCTTGGACCAAAATCCTTGTCTGTAAAAACAAACAAAAAAAACAGTATGTCAAAAAATGTTCGGGACATATCAAAATACACGAAGTTCAAGCAGAAAATAAAAATATATTGATGGATAGAAATGCAACTAACCCGGAAACTATGGTCAATCTATAACTCCTATAATCCAAGCTACCTACTGGTGGATTTTTATAAGCTGGCGCGTGCGGTATACTTACACATACGCAGAGTGGTATCAGTGAACAAGCCCATGGTATGACATCGCACGGCATACCTACGCATTATGGAAATAATCTCTCGCGCTCAAACGCGCTTATGAGCGAGACATAGACAACTATTGCTTTATTAGTTGCTAATGATATAATAATACAATATACACAGGATGCTTCTGCGTTCGACTGAATTTCGCTGCGATTCTTAATAGTAAAAATACAATAATATGTACGAGTATTAAGTTACGGATTAAAAACACTGGTTTATAAATATGTAGGTATTTTCATTTAATCAAATCATGAATAGGTCGATTATGTAGTGATGGTGCTTTCGCAAAACTCACACAAAAACATTTTTAATGTACAGAAAACTGATTTTAAAAATCTTGATGTTATGTATCGTTATATTAAGTGTTTTTAAAACTATCTTTTGGATTAGAGCGAAAAAAAAAATACTTAAGAAAATGTCATATATTTACGAGTTTTTATTAAATATTTTGTGTTCATAATAATAATAATTAATAGAATGTAATTAAAATGCACAGAACAAATTATTTCGGAGAAAATATGTATACACACTTATTAATAAACAATAAATCTTGTAATTTATATACTTAAAACAATCTACACAATTTTGCATTCTAGTTCTAGAGTAATTGACTATAAAAAAACAGTTTTTCAAATTTAAATTGTCCCTTGTTCTTGGAAGAACTATAATTAGTAAAATGCAAAATTTAAAAAAATGATTTGAAAAATTAAAAATAATGAAACAAAGGTTTTTAGTAAGTTAATGTAACATTTTCTTAACCCATTGTATTTTTTTACATATACACAACCCTCTAATCCAACACCGAATTAAAAAAAAAAGGGTAGCACATTTGGTTAAAATTTAATACGTTTTTAAAAATCAACATTTTGTAGGTTTTAAACGCGTTCGTGTGAGTTTTCTGAACGCGCCAGCTTAAGTTATATTATCAGTACACTAAGTTGAGATTTGTAACATTTGATTTATAATAAATTATTTTTCAATATTATATCACACTAAACTAAAATTTTAAAATGTCTTCCTCGTTTTTCCCAGTGAGAAATACATTGATAATTCAATTATATAATATATTCTTGCGAAGTTTTGAACTAATATATTTTTTAGATGTTATTCTGCCTTTATTATCTTTATATGTTATTAGACTCAACGCCGTACGCAATGCGCACTGCATAAGTCGATTATCAAAGACAGTTATTTATTATCCAATAATATTACAATCATAATCCTACTGATAAGGAATAACATTACCAAATGTATTTAATTCACACATAATATTCTGGATGCATTGTTGGATTAATATATTGCTGCTACTCATTATGCTATTAATTCACCTATTTCAAGATTGCACAGTCTAGGGAACCAGATCAGTTGTATTGTCATTTTTCACATTAGCCAAATGTATTTATGTATTTATTAATGTACACGGCACGCAGTGCCTTTTACCTTGAAAAAATACATATTTAAAATAATATAAACATTTCAATGCAATGTGAAAAACTTAAAAATTAAATTGAAAAGTATTATTTTACATAAATACTGTGTATATAGGGTGTTCATTAAACCCTGTCACATCCGAAACCACGATGATCAGTATGAGCAAGAAGACATATTGGCACATTAAATTATTTTTTTAGAACGAATATTAAAAAAAAAAAAAAGTATCAAAAACGCAAATCGTTGTTTATTTCTGCAGGGAAGAAACGAGGAGGGGGAGGGGGGAGTCTGATACTGCGCCGCGCCCTCCTCACTTCTCACCTGCAGAAGTAAGCAACCATTTGTTTTATTAAATATTTTATTTTAAAAATAGTTGATAACCCCTGAGCTCTTAACAGGAGACAGTTAGTATCTATTATACCTAGGGTATTCAATATACATTGCAACAGTCCCATCAAATCAATGATTTAGGATTCTTGCTATTTCGAATATACTGCGTTATCTTTATTTTTATTATTATAATTTTTTTAAATATTTTTTTTTTACCTATGTATGTAAAGTATTAAAATCTCAAAGTTATTATATAGAATAATGTATAAAACAGCTGTGTAATACACGAGTATGTAGAGATATATTGTTATTATATTATTTCATAATTTTGTAATAGAACACTATTGAGTTAAATGTATTTTTGTTTATGTTATTTATAAAAGGCATTTTTGCCGTGTACACACTAATAAAATTAATAAATAAAAAAAATAGGAACATGCTTAAATACGATGAATATTTTACTATGAAAACAAAGTTTGTTTTCCACACATGTTTTGATTTAGGGAATTTAGAATTAAAGCTGTTTATACGCTAATATTCGCCTTAATAAGACGCAACAAAATTATTCTACAACATTCGGTGAAATTGGATAAATATAAAATAAATTACGTTTGAGTAAAAATTCCTCGATTCACCAACGTTACATAATAGGTACTATACTTGTGAGAAAATTATTTTCTTTCTCTAAGACAGCGTCCTGTGATCCTGTTCTCTCGGAGCCTATTCCTGGGATGCGGACGCCTGCCTGCTGAACTGAACTGCCCAGCCATACTTTTGGTGGTTTTTTCCACTCCTTCGGAATCTGGTCTCTCCACGTAGTCTCTCCAGAAACGTCTTCTTGATGTTTCCCACCGCACGGTATCTTCGGTGTCGCAGATCCATCTTATTTCGGACCGCGATGGGTCGGAGAGTTTTCATTTCACTGATAAGTGTTTTCCACATTAAAAAAAAAAAACTCAAAAGAGATATGTTGAAGCGGAAACGTATCTATCTCTTTTAAGTTAAAAATATCATTACACATTTATGAAAATTTATCGTCTGTCTCCATTTTTCCAATTTTAAATGACGTAACGTTAAATGCAATTTTAACGAGTTAAAATTCGTCGCTTCTCGCATAATTCGTTCCAATTTTAAATAATGCAACGTTTGCATGAAAATTAGTCTCTTTTCACACAGTGGATTATTTAATAACACTACTTGTCGATTTCAAATTAATAACATTCCATTTTCATGAAAATTCGTCGCTTCTGACATAAATTCGTCCCAATAACGTTACGTATGCATGAAAATTTGTACCTTTTCACAAAATGGCTTATGTGCAAAATGCTACGTAACACTACGTACCAATTTCAAATAGTACAGTTTTCGTCGAAATTCTTCGCTTGTCACATTAATTCATTGCAATTTCAGATAACGTTACGTTTGCATGCACATTCGTACCTTTTCACACAAAGGCACTTTCTGTTTGTGTTGTTATTATGTTTATTATGATTTGTACATCAATGTAACTTGTTTTTGGACGATGTTAAAATGTTTTGGTAGAAGGCCCTAATAAAGGAAAAAAAACACTACTTACTGATGTCTAATAAATAACATTCCATTTTCGTAAAAAAATCGTCGATTCTCACATCATTCGTTCCAATTTTAAAAAATAACGTTACGTACCTTCTCACACAATTGCTTTCCAAAGTGGAGTACACGCTTCTAACGCGTAACAGTTTTGATATATTATAAAGTGCATTGTATATCAGTCATGTTCACACACGGACACGGTGGATGGTGCTTGGTCCGTGTACCGGATTTCTGGTAGCAATAACGCGACAACGGGTACTGAGCATTGCCTTTGGCCGTGACACTTGTATAAATAGCTCAGCCCACGAGCCGAGAGTGCCGAGACACAAGTCTAGTACTCGTGTGCATACTTATATGAGACAGATAGGCCGTAATGTTGCATCCTACATCGTGCACGCCACGAATAGGTTCAGAGTTCGGTGGTATCTATCGATCATATGTTTTCTTTCTTAAATTAGTTTTTTTATTGCGCCCACTCAACTGAATCACTGCATTGTATTCAATGCAATTAAGAACATTGTGCTTTAGTACCTTTACTGTCGTTGAATTATCTACGCCTAACTGAGTATAATGTTTAATTAATTATGCATTTTAAGGCCCAACCTTTATGGCCATTTCAAGAGTTCTTCCGCTGTCTATAAAGTAAAGGTAGGTAAACTTAAGAGAGTAGGGATACTGTCCGTGGGTGTACCCGTCAAACTTCATACTGGGAATGCTTGGCTACAGCAGTTTTGAGAAAAGAAGAAATGCATATTTGCTTAAGTATTTTTTCCGATTGACACGTGGTATTACGATCAACTTAGGTGTGATGGAAAGTATTTTTCTGTATATTTCTAATGACTACCCTAGACATCGACGGCTTAAGCTGTTTTATCTTCCTGCTTGCAAAACCAGCCTGCTAATAGTAATGCCAGTAGAAACAATGTCTTTATTCAACCGTATCTCTTCGGATATCGACGTATTTCATGTTACTGAAAGAAAGTTCGGAGAGGATAGCTTTCTTTTACTCTAATTGCTGGGCAATTCTCACTTCGTTGGCAGCTGCCCTGAACAAGGACCGAGTGCTGTACCTCTTTATCTTTTTCCATCCGTCGGAGAACGTCGTCGTTTCGGACTCTGTCCACCCAGGAGATTTTTAATATCCTCCTGTAGCCCCACATTTCAAAGGCTTCGATCTTTTTTAAGTGCTTTGGGTGAGTGTCCACGTTTCGACGCCGTAAAAAAGTACTGAGAAAACGTAACATTAAATATATTTAATCTCCATCTTAGAACAAGCTGAGCCATGTTAAACGGAGACTTTCCTAACTTGAGGACGCTCCGTATTAATTTTGTAATTCACTAGTTTTTAATAGATTCCCTGGTATTAAAAATGTACTTATTTATGCAATAAATTTATAAATAAATCAAAATAAATATTTATAAAATTTTCAAGTTCTGTACAGTGCGCTAAAAGTATATCTATAATTTTATTCGATTAAAAGACAAAAACAATAGTAAAAGCGTGATATACAGTTTAAACACTGCTGAAAAATTGCTGGTTTGTGACATTTTAGGTTTTTTAAACAAGCTTTCTCTAAAAAATGCGAGAGAACTGCTTGACTTCTATAATACGTTTCAAGAGACCGGTTTACTGGTGATGAGATGGAGTACGTACTCGTAGTTGTTGTCAGTAGGTTAACTAAACAGAACTATCTTAGATAGGAGAAAATGATAAATCACAAACAAACATTTATGAAATGTCACTAAATATTTGTATATAACCACTTACCGACTTTTCTATGTCCGCCGTTTCGAGACGTTCCCGTCTCTCCATCAGGACACAATAATAAAATACCCATAAAAAACATACATACCTGTGACATCTGGTGTGCCACAAGGATCAAATCTTAGGCCGCTTTTATTTTTAATTTTTATAAATGATATTGGCTCTCTCTTAAAATGTGATTTTCTGCTGTATGCTGACGACTAAAGATATTCAGTAGAATCGAAACATCAGCTGGCCAACAAATGCTCCAAAAAGATCTCGATACTTTAAGTACTTGATGTAATCTGAATGATATGCACCTAAATGTACAAAAATGCTACATGATTACATTTACAAGGAAAAGAACAACAAAAGATATCATTTACAGTTTTAACAATATGAGCATTCATTCAGTTAACACGATTCGAGATCTAGGAATAACTCTCGACTCACGCTTTACGATTTTCACTCATTTTAATAATGTCAAAGAAAAAGCCCCAAAGATGTTAGGATTTATATTCAAATTATGTAAACCTTTTAAATTTGTATCATCGATAATTTGTTTATACAATTCATTAGTTCGTAGTAATATGGAAATAGGATCTGTAGTCTGGTCACCACATTAAAAAAAATCTTCGTATCCTAATATTCAACCCTTCAGTCTTATGATCAGCGCCTAGAACATTTTGGTCTGGATAAGTTGGAATTTAGGAAACAGATTTTAGACTTGATATATCTTTATAAAATAATTAATTGTAATGTTCATTCTACATTTTGTTTAGAGAATGTACCCCTGAATGTCTCCAGTCGGCGATTGAGATCATACACAACATTTTATCTTCCCACCTTCAATAATAATATGGCGCACTTTAATGCATTATCACGTATGTTAAAATAGTATAATAATGAAGAAAGTAATGCTGATATTGATATCTTTAACGATACATATAATTATAAGAAACTGTAACGCAATTTATAAAATCAAATATTTTAGTAACGTAAAATAATTTGAAATAACCTACAGGTTACTCACGTATGAAATGTCACTTCCGGAATATTCAAGTTTTTCCTTTCTCTTCCCTTTTTCCTTCTCCCTTTGTCCTATCCACTCTTCATAGTTATAAATATATAATAATAATAAATACATAATTGTTTCGATATTTTAATGCAGTTAATTAAAGAAGACTGCGAGCATAAATACATACATTTAAATTAGTGATTCAGGAGAGTAACGACCTTTAGTTCACCCGCCTTTCCGCTAATACTAGTATTTTCCTTCTGGAGCACACTTGAACCCAGAGGTCACATTATTGGGTTGCTCTCCCACTATAGTCTGGTGGCCGGTATGGGATAAATTGGGTGCAGAATTAATCATCGATAGACCACGAGTGATATTGCATTGATTAAATTAAATGACGATTAATTTGGTAAGCCAGGGACGATACCTAATACCTACATATATGTTAGTGTTGTAGATAGATACATGAGTTCGCACACTAGCCACGGGACCATAACCCGATACAATAGGTATGTTATGCAATTAACATCCGTCAAATGTAAAGAATTAAAAATCAGTTGAATAAAATCTGACAGACGAATTTGCAAGTTACGAAGATAAAAAAAAAACACAGATTTCTATATAAAAATGCGGGCAATAAAATAATATTGGTCTTTCGATCAGTGCTGTGATCGCATCATCTCTATAATAAAAATAACCCAGCGTCGTCTTCCGGCAATCCCTCATATAATAAAGACTTAATGGAGCTGGAAACAGTCATAACATTCTTGGCACAAGATTCGGGAGACTGGCTGTGATTGAATCCACCCGGATACTTCCAACTGCTCTACATTCTAGATAACTCGATAACTTTATCATTCAACCGTATTATTCACTCCGGTGTCATTTAAGACAAGATCGATTAGGACTTTCAACGCCAATAAATTATAAATACGCCCACTTATACAGGGAACAAGTAATAGAAGAGAGAAGCCAGTATAAATTATATTAAATTCCGTACGCGAAAATAATAAAGATGTATATTATTGTTATCAGCAACATTTTTCACTTTGTGGTATGACATTTTACACTTATTTGTTTATAAGTAATTAATCAGAACAGTTTTAGTGGATTTCGCGTAATTTCATAGTTAATTTTTGTCCGATTCTAAAAATTTTTATGGGATTTTAATCAGATCTAAAGAACAAATTGCGACTTTTTTTCAATAGTGAAAAATGAACAGTTTGAAAAGATATTATTAAAACTAATAACTCTGGGCAGAAAAAAATCACTTTTTTTGTCTCGGAAAGAAAAATATGTGATTCTGGTAGTATTTTTTCTCCTGAATTCAAATACGATATTGATTTTCCACATGAGGCTTCTAATATACAGACATTTATAATTGTATTACTTTCTCCGTTCTTAACTGCACGGTATTCGAACATTCTGACTTATCTAGAAACCGTAAGAAAGATGTTTGAATGCTTGCCAAGCTGCATTCTCTAGTGTATTAAATATTTCCTCAAACTTTTCATCATGCATTAGTGATCGTATTTGTGGATCCACAAATGTTCCCTCTATAATTTTTGCATCACTAATTTTAGGAAACTTCTGTTTGAGGTACGTGAAACCAAGAGTAAGTGCATGGCTTTGGCGAAATTCTGTGGGTGACGGAGAAATTCCGAATACATATTTGGAAATAGGATAAAAAAAACTGCATTACGTGAGCCCATTGGTACTCGTGAGGAAAAAATCTCGTTGGCCAGTGGAATTAGTAATTTAAATAGTAAAAACACAAATCGAGAATGACGACAGAGCTAAAATGGCCGAACTGGAATATTTACTATATTTGAATGATTTAGTGTATTTGTCGTTAGTATAGAGAACTAAGGAGTACAGAGGGCTACGATAAATTAATCGGCCGGGATTGGGAACTTACTTTAGTCCAAATAAATTAGGTGACGATCTCATCATGCGGGTGCACGTCATAGTTGAGGACTACTAAAGTAATGTTGCGTGGGATTTTTGCTCGTTCAAGCTATTTATTTTGTTTTCAGTAGAGCATATAAAAATAAAATACCACAAAATACTAGTCACATTTGGTTTAGAACATTAAACAAAGGATGGAATAAGAAAAATAGTCGATTTTGATGATGGATAAATTATTTTAGAAGATACTATTAATCTACGCATTCTTTTTAAATCGGGAAATAACTGTATATAAGGATTTTATTAATCTTCACAGTCGTTTGAAAATAAATGTTTTTTTTTTTTAAGACGTAGACTCAAATCAGTGTTTGATTTAAAATTATATTCCTTACTTAAATGGAGTTTTACAAAATAAATTAAATATTGAGATATTAAATATATTAACCTTAGAGTATATACATCTGTAGAGGGATAACAAAACATTTTACCAATCCAATGCATGTTGCCTGTTATAGCGGACTCATTTTTTACAATATGTTCTAAATGAGAGAAAGGGAGCCAAAAAAAAATTCGTGGGTACGGTCCTCATTTTTTGTTTTGTAATCGATTTTAGAATTTTACGATGCTCATTTTTTACGCACGTGGCCAGTATTGCTTCGAACTGTCAAACGCTCTGTCGGTATTCTGATGATTGTTTAACGTATTTAGTGATAATTACATACAAATTCATTATGCCAACTTGTGCCATAAAAGGATGTTCAAATAGAACTGGAAATGGGAGAAAACGCTTCAGTTATCACAGGTATTTATCAAATATTATAAATTTTTACATTAATACGTTTTTTGGTAGTTTTCAACATAAATGCACCGCTATTTTTTTACTATCGTTTGAGCAATTATTATAGCATTTGTTTCTGTGTAATTCAAATACCTTAAACATTTGATTTATGTCATTTAAAACATTTTTTTCAATAGTTTAAATCAAAACATTTCTTTAAATGTTCAAGACATGCAAACTCGACGACCTTTTACCGAGTCAACCGACATCTGAAAATAATTCTTTCTCTTTTTATCTCACTGAAAGAATGTGAAATTGTCGTTTGCATTTGAAGTAAATAATCGCTGTCTGTACATATTTGGACATTTTCGTGTTAAATATTTCGCTTGGTGAAAACGGTCCTCAAGTGGAAAGTAATCAAAGTACAGGAAATGCTGCGTTTTTTATGGACACAATAAGTAACACTATAGGACATGAAATGACCAATGAGACGAGATCTGTGAGATCGAATATCCAGAGCGGGGTCGCGTGGTGAGACGACAGGCGGCCGACCGCAGGCGCCGCGCCGCGACTCTGGGACCAGAATAGAAATTGAATTGATAAATATACGCCGGACGAATCTCATGGAGAACCCGCAATCTTCAGAACAATTTGAATTAATCTCAATAATCCAATGAAGTATAATTAATTAGCTACAGTACCGGTGGTATTTATTTCCTTAGCTTTATTCGCTAACGGACTTTCGTTGTCATCAGACGTGACTAGAGTTGTAAAAATACCGTAGTCTACCAAATCGCTCATTAGTATACCGGTAGTCTACCGTTTCCTACCGTAGTTTCGGTAGTTTATTTTTTTGGTAAAAAATATGAAATATTTAGATAAAATAAATACTTTTTGACTATGATTTTATTATTCTTGTTTTATTTTGAGCCCCTTGCCGTCTGTTAAATAGTTTATCAATGAATAATTCCATGTTTCGTGACAGTACGGCTTCTTTGCGGAAAATTTAAGTGAGAAGGGCGAAAACAAATCATATTAAACAGTGCCCTATGGACTGAAATGAAGCAGTGCGCTATGGACGAAAATAATGAAATATTACTAATAAAATTATTAAACGGCCATTTTAAAACATAAAATATTTTCTATGAAAACGACAGAAAAACACCGTATTCTAACGTATTATACGGTTTCTTACACGTATAAAGTTTCTTGCTACAAAATACCAATGGTATATATAGGTATAATACAGGTCTAATAATTAAATATTTTATAAATAAAAACGTTTTTCTATTAAAACTACCGAAAACTACCGTATTATACGGTAGAATACGTTTCTTACAATAAACTACCGATGGTATACTACCGGCCTTACATCTCGGGACGTGACGCTACGCAGAAAAATGCCATCGTGGGTTATGATAAAATACTTTATTTGCACTGCGACTGTAAAAACAGAACAAATTTATTGTTCAATCCCTAAATATAAACCAAATTTATTAAATAAACAGTTAATCAGTCATATTTGTTAATACGCTATGTATCCAGGCGCCAGGCGAATAAAGAATATAGTTATGTGTGTGAAATGGAGCCAGAAGCCTGGTCGAGTGTTTTCTGCTCGATGGTTATTCTCAGGTAAAAAAATCTTGAATCGAGTAGAGACAAGTCCGCCTCGTAGTGTAGTGGTTGGCGTCTTCGCCTACCACTCATGAGGTTGTGGGTTCGATTTATGGCAGGGTGGACGTGAAACCGGGTTGTGGTCCCGCGGCTAGTGTCGCGGACTCACGGATCAGAGATCCGAGGTTCGAACCCCACTCTGCTACAACACGATGACCATTTTCTAATAGTGAGTTATTTTACAACTCGTTGAAAATGGCCGCCAAAATTGAAATATTTGGGTGAGTCATAAGAAAGCAAATATTTATTTATATCAACAATGTTTTGAGTATATCCAAATGCTTGCAGACTGGCTGGATTTCCTGCCTAGGGAGTTATTCATATTTAAATGTGTTACAACAGAGAGGAAAAACATTTTTGAAAAGGGAATTTCAAAAAACATCAAAACATTGTAGAATTAACTACCTGGTAAAAGAAGAAGTATAAAAATTGGAAAATTGTTTTCAGGAATTGCCTAGTAGAAGAATCGGTTCAGCCGGAGGAATCTCACCCATATGATAAAGTTTCAGCTCTTTTACTTCACAAAAGTCAACAGATGGAAGAGTTGAGGAAATGTGGATGTTCAAACATAGGCAGAATGGGGAATGTTACAGTGTGTGAAGTGGCCACTTAAACCAGCCTATGACAGGTCATAAGCCCTGTAAATGCCTAGACTTCCATATTCACTTCTAAAAATATTTTCCCCCTCTGTTGCAACAAATTTTAATTTATTTATCTTTAAAAAAATATATTTTATTGTTCCGGGACTGCCACCTGAAGCGTAAAAATGATCGCTTTACCTTCATGTAATAGATTATTGAAATACCCTGCATTTGGTTTACCAATGCAGAGCCCCATTCACCAATGGGTGCGGAAATAGAAATGAAAAAAAAAAAAAAAAAAACATTTTTAACAATTACAAATTACAATTACAAAGAACATAAATAATAACATTGACAACCGGTGTCGTAGCTATGGAAACGAGTTAGATAGAAATATGAACAAAGGAAATATGTACATCTGTTTATTTTGAATTGTTGACGGCAAAGCAATATTTGGTAGATATGATACGCAGTTAGTAAAAGAAAAACGTGTATATTTAGTTCTCTTTTATGTCAAACGATTGCTTGCGTTGATCTTCAGAACTTAGTTTTTTAATGTTCAAGATAACAAAGAATGCCTCCCATTTATACGTCACACA
Source organism: Micrasema longulum (assembly GCF_059751315.1). NCBI lineage: Eukaryota > Metazoa > Arthropoda > Insecta > Trichoptera > Brachycentridae > Micrasema > Micrasema longulum. The sequence goes on from NW_028277786.1 coordinate 138,344, forward strand.
TTATCAAGTTCTCCCACTGTTTCAAAATAATAATAATTGATAACAATGTTGATTAGTTCATTCAGAACATCAATATAAAACTTTAATTAAGTTGTATCGGCTTTAATTTAATTGAAGCATGCTCCAACACCATTTGGCAAATGCTTGTCGTTAGATTAAGGGCAATATACTGATCGATCGACAGCTGTTTGGCGATGTTTAAATTGCGTGTGCATAATGTGAATACATTTGAAAATTCAATCAGAAATTAATAGTCCGAATAAGAAAACATCGCTAATTTGGCAAATAACAAGAAATTATTACTTTGTATGTACTAATAAAATGAAATAATCCACTGGTGACACGATTAGAGCGAGTGGTCACCAGCTCAGCTATTAGTCCTAAATTCTAACATCACTAAAACATAAACAATATACGAGTTTTACTGTAATTTTATTTTAAAAAAATAACGTATTTGGTACCAATGATCCCATTTGGGACACACCACTACTTATCGAATCGATTTCCGATTTTTTACAATATCGCAATATTGTTTTACTTTCCCAATTTAGACATTTATGGCTATTTTTTACTGTCAAAATCACGAATATGGCTCCATCAGTTGTTATTTGAGACGAAAAATAAGATTTGTCGCATTTTTCTCTGATCGATAAATTTGTGAATAGAAACCATGAGTATTACTTACTACTTTCTTGTCAAATACATAAACGGCATAAATTGCCTTTAACATATATTGAATATAAATATGAAAAAAATACATGTATAAATACATAACAAAAAAATATAAAATTGCATAACTATAACAATAGTAACAAGTAGGTACACATAAGCAACCAAAAATATTAACGAAATAAATACATAAATTTGAAAAAACAAAAAAAAGGAAAAACATATTTAAATATAAAGAAAAGTTTAAGAATAATATTGTTTCCTTTTGTGAAATGCAAAAAATCAATAAAAAGAAGTTGCGACATAAAGGGTTAAGCAGGAGACTACCCAAAGATACCAAAAATAGATACTGTATATTGCTATTCGACGATATGACGCCGACGCCTTTTAAAACTTTTCTAAATATTTTTTTTATTATCCAGTATTCTTATTATATTGTAATAATAAACATGTGATTGCAGAAAGCTAGTAGGAAAGTGCATTGCTATGCTTTTCATATGTATTTTCATTTCATGTTATCCTACATATTGTAAGTGCCGTGTACCAGAAATCGTTCAGGGGGATTTAACAAGTCCAACCACTTCAGATAAACTGGCGAATTTAGCCATGGTTGGATTGAAAGGAATAAGAAGGTTCCTCGCTTTTCGACTTTCGACTGAAACCCGTGGATCCTGCATTTAAGGAGAGAATCGAAAGAAGAAACCTTACCTTCCCGAAAGATTTCCTTTGCACTAAAATATCTGGAAAACTTGAAGAAATACGCGTTATGTCACTTTAATTTTTTACATTTGCGACATAGCGTATTTTATCCAAAGCTCACCGGTGGAGATGGATGCGCAGTAAGCTCTGAATAAAGATGTCTTTACAATACACAATTATAATTGTCTCTACAATATAATATTATAATGCAAGCGTATTGAATTGGCACGTTTTGTTGTTAAGCTTTTCTCAATTAATTAATTAGATACACTTATGTATATTACAAAAAATATAATCTAGGCATACAAAACATGAAAAAAATTAACAGCACAATTTGAATATGAACAAAATGGTCAAAAAAAATGCTATTTATTAGAATAACAGGAAGCTATACTCTCAGAACTTTCTTTCAGGAACATGAAATATGTCGATATCCGAAGAGATACATTTAAGTCAAGACATTGCTCTTCCTACTGGCATCATATCAACGGTAGGCTGGTTCTACAAACGGGAAGATAAAACAGGTTAATCGCCGATATCTAAGGTAGGGCTGGTTCTACAAGCGGGAAGATAAAACAGGTAAATCGCCGATATCTAAGGTAGTCAACAAACAGATAAAATACTCTCCATTGCACCAAAGTTGAACGTAGTTATGCAAGAAGCAGCCAGCCATAGAAAAGTCAAACTGAAAGAGCACTTTTGTGAAAACAGCGAATAATCAAATCTTCAACAGTTGTAATATTTTTTTACTTTGACAAACGATAAATAATGCATTCATTATTTTTTAAATAATACGAAAAAAAAAATTATTATGTATTTGACCAGTTTTAATGATTAAAGTCTGGCTGACTACACAACCTAAGATGTGCATTTTTCAGAAAACAGCCAGCCCCATTAAAATTGTACGTTGTGTCATTATGTATTGAACATATTATTTTTAATTTACATTAGGATACTTATTTGTAAATAATCACTTAATCATGTTTATTATAAATTTAAAAATAATTTAATTATGAGTTAAAGAATTTTTTTTTTTTTTAAGTCTGGTTTAACACAACGTAAAATACGAATTTTTCAAAAAACAATCAAATCTTATATTTAATGATACCTCATTCAAATTTTGAATGTATGAGGTGACATTTTGTATTAAAATATGTATTTTTTATTATTGGTAATTATTAATTGATGAATTTATAAAATTAAAATACTTGTATATTTATTCACTTTAATTTATTTAAGAGAACTAGATTTCAGGGCCGCGATTATGAACAACTATCTTCAACGGTATATACGGAGACGGTGTAAACTAATATCGGTATTTATGTACGAAAGTGTGTATACTTGTATGAAAATTCAAAATATCTTCGTCGGTAACCGGTATTTGAACATGTTTAGATAAAAAAAAAATGTAAACTTATTCTCGTTTTTATACAGAAAACCTAATTTGACTGTGTAGATAAAATGAAAGATAAATTTTAACTTCCCATCAGAATACGTACGCTGGAGGCATTAATCCTCCCAACAGCATCGTTTCCAACGCATACCGAAAGATTTTTTTTTGGTGCTGCGTGCGTTTTCGGAAAATTGAGAAAAGGCGTTTTTCTGATCAACACTATTTTCAGAAGGTGATTATTGCAGTTTTTTTTTTTAAGAAAGCGACCTGGCTGTTTTTAGTAGAACATAGATTTGACCTTACGGCACCCGATGACACAAATACATCATTTTTCAAAAATATACTTTAGCAAATATGCATTTCATCTTATCTTTAAATAGAGACAAGCATTCCTAGTATGAAGTCTGACGGGTAAAATCACGGATAGAATGAGATGAAGCTTCGGAGGCGTGGTAAAGCGCACGTAATGGGCCTGCCACACACTCGACGAGTGGCATGGGAAGTAGCGAGGAAATGAGGCAGAGACGTAGTGTGGCAACATTACTCGTCATGTCGCACGTCATGCTCTTCGTCGTGCCCACCGCTCCCTATTTTGTCGGTTTTTGAGCGCGAGTCAAAGAACCGGCAATATAAGGCGCGAGTAGCTGGCCACATAATCGCGCGGTTGCAGTAGGCATCGAGGGCTCACACAAGACGCACGCGTCATTTTTGAATGACGTTTATTTCTTCGTATAACATTGATATAATTAGCTATACTAAAAATGCATAGCGCGCACGCTGTCACAGTTTCATCGTTCATTGTATAGAAAGACAAATGACAAGTGCGGAGCGTCGCGATTAATTGCGCGAGTAGAGCAGTAAGTGGACGGAGAGGGCAACATCGTGCGAGAGGGCGGCAGCGCGAGGAGCAAAGTGAGGAGCAGCGCAAGGAGCATAATGTGGCGGGGCTATAAAATGGTTCGAACATAATGTGGATACCGGCCGTGTTGTGCTGCACTCTCGTCTCACTCGAGTTATTTTATTTGTCTAAGTGGAATTATTTCCGTCGAGTTTAAATTAAATCGACATAACGAGTAGATGAGGGCTCCTTGTCCCTTCGTTTCGAAGCAATCTAGTGCAAGAAACTCCAGAAGGACGGGAATCGAGACATGACGCGTGAATAAATAAATTAAATAACGAGGAGAGTTCACCGGGTGTTATTAAAAAACAACTTTGGCTGTCATATGATTTATACTACCCTAAATTAACGTTAAGGTATACAGTCGATTTCTTTTCTTTTTTTTCCTTTCTCGGCAAAGCACCAAAATTTGAGTGAAACATGCCTGAATTTACCAATGTTTTTGTTGCAAGGTTGCAAATTAACGAAATATTTGACAACATTTAACGAGCGGATCACACGTAAAGTTAAAATCGGGTTGTGGTCCTGTGGCTAGTGTCTCGGACTCACGGACCAAAGGTCCGTGGTTCGAATCCCACTCTACCCCAACTCGATTCCATTTTCTAATAGTGAGTTATTTACAACTCGTTGAAAATGGCCCTCAAAATTAAATATTTGGGTAAATCATAAGAACGCAAATATTTCTTTTTAAAAAAAAAAAAAATAAATAAATAAACAACTTATAAAACAGGTCTGAACAATAAAATAAAAAGTAATTTATTTAATTTCAATTCATATAATTTTAATTACGTAAATTATTTAGTTTGTAAGAATATATACTTCGTGTCTCAGATATTTTTTTTGTATTTCCTAAAATGTTTGACTATCACACTATTGACTATAGGACAGTTCAAGAAAAGAAGAGGTTGAATATTAAGTGGAAAAGATTCGTCATTAGGTAACAATCTGCAGTTAAATAGAACGTGATCTGCGGTCTCCTCTTCCTTTTCACATTCACATAAAGCAGAGGTCACTACTTGAATTCTTTTGAGGTGTGATGCCAACACCGTATGGCCAATTCTCAATCTACATATAAGGGACACACTTAATTTAGATACTTTGAGGTTACGGAACCAGGATATTTTTGAGAGACGGTATACTTAACTTCTGTACTATCTGCATCTTCCTCGGTATGTTCTACCTACTTGTCATCTCAACATCATATGATCGAAACGAACCAATGAATGACCGCAAAAATTATTCCGCGTTCCTTACTTCATTAACATTTTTAAAAGTTCTTATTTATATTTTAAATGGGCTTCTTTGATAGAAAGTGCCCACTTTAAAGCAATTATAAACTCCAATAAATCCCAATTCAAGCAAAAAATGTTCGCTTGAACATGATTTTAAAAGACTTTTGACACTTGCCAAGACGATATGCTTAACGATCGTCTGTATTTATCTACCGAGCGACTACAAAGCCGGTTCTATCTACACGTCGATTCGTATTTTTAATGAAGACAAGAATAAATGAAATGGAAATATTTATTTTCGAAATATTGCCATTGCACCGCACCTTAAGGGGGGTGCGACTTATGCCGTCTCAGAGGTTACGTGGTCTTACGCATGCGCTGCAATTACACGGAGTTTTCAAACTTCACCGCTAGTGGCGCTGTACTAACTGATAAAATTTTATCCTACCTCAATGACATTTTAAAAACAACTTATTTTTCTTTTGTATTTTAAATAGGCCTTTAAGGAAAAAAGTGCCAACCCGTCGGTATAAACCGATGTACTTACATCAAAACTTGATGGTGGGGGGATCGGTAGTGTATCTTAGTAGTCGGTCGGAAGACTTTTATCTTCAACTATGACGTCATACTGAAGCTACGTCATTTTAGTGCGTAGATATTGTACCGTGACGTACGGTTTCCCTTGTTTCATATCGATGTACCTACCCCAAACTTGAAAGTGGGGGTTTGGTAGTGTATCTTTGTTATCGCTAGAGAGAATTTATCTTCAACTATACCGTCAGTCAAGGTGAAGGTATGACGTCTTTATCTTCCCATCATAATCGAAGCCCCTATTACTCAACTGTCCGTAAAATAAAATCGAATTTTCATTACGAAAAAGTGCACGAGTATATTTGTACAAAAAAATAAGTATCTTCGCCAGCAACCTGTAATTGAAAAGGTTTTAAAAAGTATTATATTCATATTTCGTTTTTCATACAGAAAATTCGTTGTTAATCGACAATTTCTGTTAACATTCCATCGAAATCGGGGCCCCGTTCGCAATTTAAAAAAAAATGTTTCTGAACAAGTTCAACGTGTCATACTGCTATCCGTATAGGAATAAAACAAGCATGAACTGTCAATGTTGTTTTATGCAAACAATACGATTTTTTTCAATCACTCCGAACACCTAATGTCAGGAGGGTATCGCCGCGTGCCGTGAGATAATAGATTAGCCTGTCACTTCTTGCATAATAACAAATAAAGACAGATTAAATAAGAGTAAAGGATTTTATAAATGTCAAAAATAATATTCAATTACTGTTTGAAAAAACTAACAGTCCTGTGATATTTACAAGTTGATATCGATCGTCCGATGGCTAAAAATGTTTTCTTGCGCGCGGTAAAAATTAGAGCATTCAATTGTACGGCAAAGTTTCTTGAAAATGTAGAAAAAAATTAAAAATTATATTTTAATAAAAACGCACTACTTTGAACGACATCACTGGTTCATATGAACCAACCAATTATAAGAGTTCTGTGAAGGATATCCGGTTTGCTTACCTTAAAAAATCATAGCGCCGATGATACGATATATAAAAATTAAAAATAAAATGTTTCGGCTTAAATTGTCTAAAAACATTTTTTTTTTTTTTAAACACTGAACTTCGTCAATCACTAGTCAGAAATCTCTGACAGTATTTTGAGTTCGTCCAAATGTTTGTGAGAAGAACTGGATTCCACCCCATAGGCAGTAATTAAGATCGACAAATCACCAGTTCTTTAACTTCACAAAAATCAACAGTTTGAAGAAATACGGATGTAAAAACACAGGCACAATGGTGAATGTTACAGCGTGAAAAATGGCAACATAAACCAGCCAGCAAAAAGCCTATATTCTCTACTCTAAAATGTTTTTTATCTGTTTTCTATAAATATGTCATTTAATGTAATATGTAATTTAACTTGTAAAGTAAAATGATGTATTTTTTCATAAGTAAATTAATAAATATGTAAATATGAGTCGCCTATACGGAGAAAAACAATTTTATGACAATTTATTTATTTACATACATGCAGTTTATTACACATTATTTAAGACATAGGTCCAAACTCCATGGGACTAAAAGTCCTGTGTTGAGATGGGACGAACAATAAGTTGACACAGACACATGAGTATATCACCACAAATATAGGATCAGAAACACAAAACATATTATTTTTTAAACATATATGGCACACCAATATAGTAAACAGTAAACTCAAACATTCGGAAAATCATCAAGGAGTTTCCACTCAAATCCCTTCCACTAAGGAAAATCCAGTATTTAATTCCTCACTTGAAAATATTTTTTATACTTGAGAGCTTAAGCTCTCAAGGACAAGGACGCCCTTCCAAAATATTAAACACTCTCGGTGCGACAAATGAGAGATGTCTCTGAGCAAAAGTCGTACGTACGGGTTTTGGGTATGACATGATTCGTGCTCTGGGAAAACCTCGTACGGAGATTTTGCTGAGACCTCTCCTTATTGACCACGAAGTTAGATTCATATTACAGCAATTTATTTTTAATTGTTTTAAACTTCTACTGAATGTGTAATATCATTTTTAGGTTTGATTTTTGTTTCTGAATCTTGAGTATAAAGTAATGTAGGTTTTTATTTTAAATACCAAAATGTAAATGTAAAAACACCAAAATACCAAATATGTTCATATTGTAAGTTTTGTAAAAGGCAATTTTGCCGTATATGTCAATAAAATCAGTTACAACGGGCCGTAGATACTTGGGTTGAGAATTGTAAGCGCAAACCGAAACCGTCCATTACACGTTTGTTAAAAACCAAGCTAAAAACCCAAATTAAAAATTTGGAACGCGTTTTTTCTATGCAATAGAGCCTAAAGCTAGGGTTTCCTAGGACAGCGGTGCCCGTGTCTTAACGGCCGTAGTGAAACGGTGATGCGGTAGGCAGCCGTCGTAGCGGTGACTAAAGAGTGGTTTTATTTTTTAACGGTGTTATCAACACCGTTTTTATAGGAAACCATTCTCCAGTCACCGTTACGACGGCTGTCCACCGCATCACTGTTCACTACGGCCGTTAAAATACGGGCACCGCTGTCCTAGGAAACCCTAGCTTAAGGGCTTTTCTAGAGAATTATTACTCAGAGGTATATAACTGGTTGCCTGTTCGTTTGATAAGGGATGATGATACGTAAACATTAGTAGGGTGGATATTTTAAATCTGGCGCGTTTGCAATACTTACACAAGCGCATTGTGTAGTATCTGTGAATAAGCTCATGGTATGACATCGTACGGCATACGCATTATGAAAATAATCTCCGTCTCTCTCGCGCTCAGACGCGCTTATGAGCGTGACATAGACACCTATTGATTTGTTAGTTACTAACGATATGGTAATAAAATATACACAGGATGCTTCTGCGTTCGTTTGAATTTCGCTGCGATTCTTATTTTACTTATGGTAAAAATATAATCATATGTATTAAGCTATGGATTAAAAACATTGGTTTATAAATATATATTTTCATTTAATCAAATCATGTGTAGGTCGATTATCTAGTGCTGGCGCTTTCGCAAAACTTACGCAAAAACATTTTTGATATACAGAATAGTGATTTGAAAAATCTTGATATTATATAAAATGTTTTTTAAAATCTCTTTCAGGTTAGAGCGAAAAAAACAATTACTTTAGAAAATGTCATATATTTTTAAAGAAGCGTGTTTTTGGTTTAATGTTTAAAATATAGCTTGATTAGAATGACAGTTGTCAGCAAAAGTGACGACATAAGTAACGTCTAAGGAGTGATTTATATTGACACACGGAAAATCATTCGTATCTGGCATGTTAATTTTTTTTTAAATACAATGCTTGACATAATTAAATAAAATCAGCGTTAAAACCAAAACAAAACTAATTATAAACGGCGTTTTTATAAGGTTACGTTATTCTGCAAAAATGTTAGAGATGAGACAAATTGATCAATGTAAATCTATCGAATAAAAAAATAATTAATTTAACGTTGTTCATGAAAAATGTAAAAAACGTGTTATTCTTAAGTGAATAATTGTTATGAAACACACTATAATAGGCTTGTTTTTGCGTTTTTAAATCAAATTTCGGAAACAGAGTTTCATGTTAGCATGAAAAAAAACGGGTAAAATCGGTTTGATCGGTACATGATCAGTGATTAGTACTTTCCCATCACTTGTCACATTAGTTTGGCAGCTGTCATTTTAATCAAGCTATATTTTAAGGACTATAATACATTGTAAATAAAATGCACAGTACAAATTATATTGGAGTAAATATGTGAACACACCTATTAAAAAACAACAAAGATAGCACATTTGGTAAAAAATTTATATAACCTTACAATATTTTAGTTTGTCCCAATGTTCGTAGACAAAAGACTGGATTTCACCCCCTCGGGAGTCATTAAGATTAGCAAATTACAACAGGGGTGGAGAAGGTATTCTTTAATTTAAGGTATTCTCCATCTCTGTTGTAATTTGTTAATATAACCTTTTTTTAAATCAACAACCTGTAGATTTTAAATGCGTTTGTGTGAGTTTTTCGAACGCGCCAGCTTTAGTTAAATAACCAGTACTCAATACATGAATGTACTTTATTATACTTCATATTGATTTATTGTACAATGTAGGTTCATAATTACTCGTATGCATACTAAGACGAGCAGTATTTTTTGGCATATTTTCAGGATTTAATACGACGCGCGTAGGATAGCGTCGTAACGTGGTCGTAACCAATAGTAAATTTACTTTGATAGAAGACAGATTTAGATTAAGTGACTCTGACTTAACGACATCCATTAATATCTTCTAGAAATTATACGCTTATTAAACACAGACGAAGAAAGAAAATATCGGTTCGCGATGTCACACCGAGTACCACGGATAATGGATACTAGAGGATGTCATTTTTCAGCAACTCAAAATTAACCTCGTTTTAGAACACGATTTTGGAAAAATACTTTACGAAAATTCAATTGAAAAAATTCTTGGGACATTAATTTAACAACGCGAAATGTAATAGTTGGACGGTGTTATGCAAACATGAGTTAATCCACACCAACCCCAAACTGAGATAATTGATGATTAACATAAGGCGCATTATTCAAAAACACGACCTGAATAGAACTAAAATTTGTTAAAATGTTTACATTTATTTTTTAGTATTAAAATTTATCAAAAATGTGGAATAACACACTTTTACAGAACACCCTAAAAACAACAACGCAAAAATGTTTTAAATAATGTAACTTTAAAAAAAATACACAAAAAACTATAGTTTAGAACTTTTTCAAATGTAAAATTATCAATAGAATATACTTTGTTGTGATATAATATTCAGAGTAAAAAATATGAATAAAATTTAAATAAAAGCTTCGTGTTCTAAACCAGACGCTAAAACAACCTTGGGATTTACTATCAATATGAATCCCCAAATTACAGAAACTAATGTGATTTTTCTCAAGCCTGGGTGTTCTGTGCTGTAATTCACAACTGTAATCCTGGCCTGTTGTGGTACAAAAAAAAGTTATCTGCCGTTTGTAATAAACAAAACTTGCCGGGAAGTTCAGTCCTGCAGGAAATTGGGTATTAAAAATGTGCAAAAAAACGACGAAGTTTCTTGAAAGTGTATGAAAAAAAAATGGTTTTAATAAAAACGAATTACTTTGAACGACGTCGACTTTTATTCGACTCTTTAATGTATTTTTTATTTTTTTATAATATGTACGCATTGAATGTATATCTGTAAGGTATACGTTTTATTTGAATAAATTAATTGAATTGAAATTGTTATATGAATGTAAGCTGATCAGTCTTACGCTTCCGGTGCCAGCCCAGGTACAGTGAAATATTGCAGTTCAAAACCTTTAAAATCAATATTTCACGTCCATCGTGCCAGGAATCAAACCCAGGACCTCAAGAATTGTAGGAGAACACGCTCACCACTACACTACAATGTAGACTTATCGTCATTCGATTGCCTTATTCAGCAATCGACTCAAGAACACTCGTCCAGGGTTCAGATTCTATTTTGCGCGAACTGTATTCTTCATCCGCCAGGCACAGAGAAACTAACTACAAATATGTTGTATTTACCTAAATATATTAATTTGTTTAATAACATTTAATGTTTGTCCAAATGTTCGTAGACAAGGACTAGATTCCACCCCCTTAGAGACTTATCAAGATTGACACATAATAACATTTTTTAAAAAAATATCTTCCTTATTGTAATTTCTTTTATGTGTACGTTATTTTATTTGATCACATTTTCAAATTTAATTTTTAGATATCTAGAAATAATTTAATTTCTGTGCCCGGAGTCCAGTAAGACTTTTTTAGCATCTTAAAATATCCTGAGGTTGATCAACGAGATTGCCACTAGATCTGAATTTTTGATACGAACTTTTAACTTACATTTTGTACTAAAACAAAAATATATTTTCGGTGACTCATTTTTAAGCTGCAGATTTATAGATTATGTTTGCTTTGAACTAATTACGTAATATTCCTTTTAATTAACTGCGAAAAGAATTTTCAACAATATTTTGAGTAGGTATATCTAAATGTTTGTAGACGAGTAATGATTTTTGTAATACAATGTCAGCAAAACTCACCGACGAGAAATAGTGACGTCACGGGCGGAGTAATTTTAAAATTACAAAACTGCAAAAAATCATAGCGATAATAATACGATATTTAAAAATATTGAATTTTTTGGGCTTACTTTGATAGTCTATAATAAACATACATTCATTTTTTTTAAAACAACTGAAGTTCCTCATTTCCGACATTTATAAAGTTTTTTTATCGATGTGTGTTTCTCCCCCGTACAACACATATATTATTGAAATTCGACCTAAACAAACTGAAAGTAATTATATTTTTATGTTGTATTTATATATGTTAAATTAGTAGAATAATTTTAATTTTTTGGCATTATGCATTTAAATATTAATACAGACACGCCCTGAGCCCTCGATAATGATGACACTTATGCCCAAACGTTCAGCCATGCCCAACGCGTATTTAGTCGTTCTTCGATCGCCAGCTAGGCGTGACGTTTAGAATCGAAACAAAAATGCCCACTTGTGTCATGAAAACGTGTAAAACCCTTTCGGATAAACATTGTAAAAATGATTGTGTAACTTTTCATTGGTAAATATTTGTTCATGAGTGATTAACAAAGAAAAAGTAAAACAATTCATATTCAAATATCAATATATTTTTGTTAAGCTACACTTAGCGGCACAATTGCGAAGCTCTTCTTAATTATAGTGATGCACTTATAGAAATACGTTTTTAAAACATAATAAACATGAGTTGATGTTATCCTTCAGTGAAAATAAATAAATGGGTCGAAATCATAAGGAATTTAAGGAAGGATCCGCAAAAAACGAATGTTGATTGATGATGTTAAAATACAAAACTTTTTTATGTACCAAAAATGAGTATCCTTCAATTTTTGGTAGCATATTCATGCTTGTTAAATGCAGCCCTGGTATAAATAAACAGTACTTAGTAACTTCTTTCCTTTCCATCCCCTCTCCTCTCTTCATAGTATAGTGTTATTTTTTTTCTATGTATATTTATTTTTGTTAATCTTTGCTTTTAATTTTTGTATAAAATTGTAAGATTCAATATGTCCATGTATTTATAATTTTCTCAAACCGAACGGTTTGGGTAGGTAGGAAGAAATTGCCTTAAGGCAATATGCCCGCCCTTATATGTATATATATTGTATATGTATATGAAGTGTCAAATAAATAACTATGGGTACGTTTTCGTGTCATTACTTTTTAAAATATTTTACTCTATAGGGCGTGTATATGTATTACATGTCAATGGCTTTATGTTATAAACATTGTACTCCTTGATCACTTTAAGCCTCATATAAGGCACATACAGATTTAAACATTTTGTAATATATATATATTTTAAAAAATAATTTAATCTTTTTGAATTTCAATACCCATTTTACTATGGAAAGTATCATTGAACAATTTAATTTAATCATATTTCATGTTTCGTTTGGATGCTTTTTTGAAGGAAGAATAACTTGGACAAAAAGCAGTACACGAGATATAGGCGCATCGGCAAAGACAGCCTGCCTATAACGAATAATAATAATTTGTACACGAGAGGGTTGAGGATATTTTGAAACATTACGTATTTTTAAAAATGCATGGCTAAGGCATATTTTAAGCAAGTATTTATATTTACGACTATTTACGTCGCGAGAAAATCGAAACAAAGCGGTGGAGTGTTATGACCTTTGAAAAATTGAAAGTCTATGGTGAGTCGTCTAGCATTATTAGGCCGCCAAAGTTATTTCATGATGCCGAATAATCTCCACTCGATTTCCTTTAACAAAATTTTCACCCGCGAGTAGAAACTAAAAAAATCAAACGAAAATATAAAATTATAAATATCCACCATAATACGGCCGGGTGAATCGAAACGACACTTCTTCTTCTTCATATCGTTCCTCTCCCCGATGGAGGTTGGAAATCATCGTAGCAATTCTCACTTTGTCGGCAGCTGCCCTGAACAAGGAATGAGTGCTGCAATGGAACCAGTCACGCGAGTTCTTTAGCCAAGAGATGCGCCTTCTACCTGCACTGCGTCTTCCTTCAACCCTTCCCCGTAGAATGACTTGTAAAATGTTATATTTTTCGTCTCTCATCACACGCCCAAAATACTCGAGTTTTCTTTTGTTTATGGTCTTCAGTACATCTTTATCTTTTTCCATCCGTCGGAGAATGTCATCGTTTCGGACTCTGTCCACCCAGGAGATTTTTAATATCCTCCTGTAGCACCACATTTTAAAGGCTTCGATCTTTTTTTTTGAAACGACACCAATTTTAAAAACGAGCCTTATAGGACTTAAGTACCGTTTACACGAGAACAATACAATAGATGGAACAATATTGTCTTGTCCCAGATGCGTGAACGGCCTAGACTACGCAGGACAGGACGCTGGGACAATACTAAAATTCGGTTGTAGTTCACTCGTTTGTTACGAGTGAGTCCACGAAAAATAAATTTTATTTTATATAAATATGTATAAGAATTGTTAAAGAACGAATTAAAGAGTAATTTTTTTTTCTGTCGGCATAAAAAGTGCGCGGGAGCAACACGCGCAAGTCGCTATTGTCCTACGGTCTTGTTCCTGTGCGTTTACACGAGGACAATGCAGTCACGAGTGGTGGTGGGGTAATCATTGTCCCGCAGATATAGCCAGCTCGTCTATCTCTATGACAACGTCTCGGAACAATATCACGTCCTACAAATTGCTGTTTACACATGGACAAGGCCAGATCCTGGGACAGAACAATACTGTATTGCCCACGTGTAAACGCTACTTTAGGAAAAAAATAAATTAAATACATTGAAATAAAAGAAAAAAATATAAACAATTAATTATTTGACCTATAATTCATTTAGAAACAATTAAAATATATTTGCAAGAGTAAATAAAGTAAGCACTAAGCACCATATACTTTGTATAACAGTTGTATATTATGGTTAATAAAGATTTTTTATTAATAATAATATCTGTAACATAAACAAATATAACACTTTCGTTATAAAAATGTTTTTTTTCGTTGTAATAAAAACCTGAAGTCCACTTTGTTTTAATGCAAAAAAATAGTAGTCCCAGATATGCTATTTTAATATGTACTATTATTATCAAATCCACCATTTTTTACATTAAAAGTTCTTTATAAGTTAAAATTATCTCATTTGGTTCAAAAGTTATAATATAGATGTAATAACCTATATTTACATAAGTTATTAATTTTAAAAAATACTTGGTACACTTCCACTTATTTATTTTGACCAATTAGCGCTTTCACCCTCTAATGGGCATCTCCAGTCTGAAGATGCCCATTAGAGGGTGAAAGCGCTAATTGGTCAAAATAAATAAGTGGAAGTGTACTAAGTATTTTTTAAATTAATAACTTATATGTAAATAGAAGTTATTACATCATTATAATGGAATTCCATCAAGAATTGTCAATAAATAATTTAAATAAAACAAAAGTCATAATGTTTTGGAAATCACAAAATCTTGTTTCCTGAGCATCTCATTTAATATGACTCCCGCGGTTTATCCTTTAAGGTACAGATATGAGTAGTGAACTTTCATTCATTGGGAATTATTTATTCTCTTTGAAAACTTGACCAGTACGCAGGCGCTTAGCCTTATTGTACGTACACCCAAATCGTTTTGAGATAAACGACAACAAATTCCTGTAGGTCAATAGGTCAAGACACGTTTCAAGCGATCATTAATGAAAAGGTCGAGATACATTTTTTTTTATGGTTTTTAAATTGTATGTAAGGGTTGCCTCGTAGAGAGTTCACTTTGCTTCGAACCAGTCTGTAAATTGAAGTGGCGATATGTAACGTAAATAGATCTCACAACCGTTCAGCAGCAAGAGGAAGATTTTTGTAACATCCACGCTTTCCTCGTCTATTTCCGACGCATTAAAAAGAAAAGAGGAAAATCGACGGACGGACGTTTACCGACGCAAATTCCAGACCCCGGGAAAAATAAAATTCTCTCATAAATCGGTATTAAATAACCTATACTGTAACGACTGTAACATGAGAAAATACAATTAATATTAACACGAATTTGATTGAACTAATGCGTATCGAAAAACCATCTGTCGATACTTATAGATAAAAATATTTATAGGCGTATTGAAAAATCATCTGTCAATAAAAATATTGATATTATTGTCACATTTTTTATGAAATTCTAACAAAATGTAGAAGTTTTACAGATTACTTAAGCAAGTGCTTTCATTTTTTAATGTTTTGTTTAATTAGACGCTTAGAATGTTCACAGAGAATCGAAAGGATTGATAATATAACCTTGATCTTGCGTATTATTTGATATCGTGCTGTTGACATTCTTTATTATTATTTAACTTCTAATAATATCGTGAGATGTATCATCAGTGAAAGCATGATATCTAAATTGTCGCAAGTATAACAAACGGAAACTTAATAATGATGATTTACTTACCGCTCATTTTAATTTTCTTAATGAATTTCTTGCGATAAGTCAGCCACAACCGGCACTAAAATAAGATAGCACAACACGTAGGAGCTACTTATTCCAACTTATTCCACGAACAACTCCCGCTGGAATGTCAGAATTCGGAACGTCAGAAGACGACTGTCGTGAAGTTAGTTTCGGTTTCGGTTTAATGTGTGCTGCAGTGCCATCTAGATATCGAAAAGAAATGTATTTTGGGGTCAGGTGTTCCAAAACCAGCGCCCGCGTCCTTTGGAATGAAATAATAATACCTAATTGTTTTATACGAAAATAAACGGAAGGTTAGAATAACGACGAACATTTAAAAATCAAAACTGGCGACGACGGTGAATCTATACAAGTAATAAAATAATTGCTTTCATGATTTAATGAATTCTAATGCTTCGTGAAAAATGAATATTTTATTATCACAGTAAATATTCATAAGCTCATATCATTTTAGATAATATGATAAATCGAAAAACGATAAATGAAATAATAAATAATTGAGTAAATGTTATAACCATCAATTTTCAATAACTCTTTAGTAAGAAGTAAAAAGTAAAATGGAAAATGGATTAACTATTTGGAATACACATGTGTCACATATTATAGTAAATGTGTACTATGTTTGTGTTATTGAAGCTAAACAAACAAATCCGAAAACTATTCAAATATAGTTTAAGTCCACATACTAAATACTTATGCAAAATGACTTCAGCACTTTCATTTTAAAATATTGGGGGCTAAAACAAAATTGAATTATCTTTATGTTTGATAAAAAGTTCGTAGGTACTGTTTAAATAATATTAAAATAAATATTCCTGATGGCCATAACTTTACGAATCCAAAAACATTTCACATATTTATATTCGTTAAATTTAATAAAAGTGTATCGTTTTTCAATCCGATATCAATAATTTGTAGACTATACAATAATACTAAAAGAACAGAGATTGACATTTTTGAGATTTCAAACTGATACAATAATTTTAACAACAATTTTAGTTCAATCGCTTTAATTATTGATTTGTTCATTCAATGGTTCAATACGTGACATATTGTTTTTTAAAACAAAACA
Source organism: Micrasema longulum (assembly GCF_059751315.1). Lineage (NCBI taxonomy): Eukaryota > Metazoa > Arthropoda > Insecta > Trichoptera > Brachycentridae > Micrasema > Micrasema longulum. The sequence goes on from NW_028277786.1 coordinate 155,402, forward strand.
AAAAAAAGTGGATGAAAGGATGTAATTTTTCATTGTCTGAAAATCAATAAAAAAAAAATTACGGTGCTAGATTATGGGTTCATGAAATTATTTTTTCAGAAACCTGCTACGTTTTAATTATTTTTTCATATATTTTATTTCACCATCTACCAACATACAGTACCTGTTTTCCGAAAATCTTTTATAAAATATATGTGAGGAACGAATTTTGAGCATTTGCTGCTGAAAACGCTTATTTCGGAAGAATATATAGTTTGTCTTTGAGTTTGTCTTTACTTTTTGACAATTGGCTTTACTTTTTAAAAATGGCGTATGATAAGTGGCAGGGAAAAGTCGTTACCCTGTTCTATTTAATTAATTTTGTACACAATTCCTTAGGAAATGATATCTTGGGCTGTGGCGGCTTTATCAAAAGTCATGTTAATTTAGATTTTTCCAAAGTTCAGGTCAAATTGTAAGTATAAAGATTGCGCACTAATTTAAGGTTATAATTTAATTAAACCGATAACTTTCAAGTTTTCTCGAGTATATTCATAAGTGATTTTTTTGTATTTGCAGATTGACGAAACAAGGTAGTTTGAAAGAGAAAACGGAATGTGCTCCCAATAATGGTTATTACTTTTTACCTTTGTATGAGCCCGGGGAATACGTGTTAAAGATAGATCCTCCTGCTGGTTGGAGTATTGAACCTGCTGAAATCGCCTTGAATGTTGACGGGGAATCAGATCCGTGCTCTCAAGGTCAGGATGTGAACTTCGAGTTTACCGGCTTCGGAATAACAGGAAGAGTGGTGACTGCTGGAGATGTAGTCGGACCTTCTGGAGTTTCCATCCAACTGGTTGGAGAGAAGGGAGATGTTCGGGAAACGAAAACTAAATTGTCTGGAGACTTCCACTTTACCCCTGTCATACCAGGAAAATATACAGTGAAAGCTTACCACAACAAGTAATTATACATCTTATTATTATTGATTATTTAAACTGTTTGGGTTTAAACCTTTCGATACTTATGTAGTTTAATGTTGTTATGTGCACGGGAAAAACATAGGCCTATATAATGACAATAAGTAAGTACGTTATAATAAGTACTTCTGGCTCTCAAGCTTTTTCTGACATTTTGTTCAATTAGTTTATGTTAATAATGAGAATGTTCAGTGGTTTTTTATTATTACTTAATAGACTACTAAACTAAGCCAAAAAAATGTTGCAACAGAGAGAAAAAAATGACAGGTCATAAGCCTGACTTGCATATTCCCTTCTCAAAATGTTTTCCCTCTCTGTTGAAACAAATTTAGATCTATTAATCTTAAACTCAAAATTCACTGTAATATTCCATAAGTACCACTCTATTTAAAAATATCAATTCTAAATTGAAATTAAAATATTATATAATTTGAAATTCAAAGCCAAAATTCACTGTATCATTCTTGAACTGTTTTATAATATTCTAAATTCTGACTCAGCATTTACTATTCTGCAAATACCATTCATTCTATTTGTGAATGCTGTTTTAATTGTAAACCCTAAATTTGCCCACTGTAGGTACCCTTCTATTATTTAATTTTGTAAAGTAAAAGAACTTGTTCTTACGGTTTAATTGCAGGTTAGAGAATGATGATGAAAAGTATATTACCTTTTAATTTTTACGTGTTGCCATTTTCTTTTAAAGGTGGAAGCTGGATCCTTCTAGCACAATTGTGCAGGTAGCCGGTGGCAACACCGCCCTAAAGGTCGGCTCTCTCGCTGTCAAGGGGTACGATGTTCGGGGGAAAATCACTTCTGACGGTCGTCCTATTGCTGGAGTGTATGTGCTCCTCTATTCCGCCAAAGATGTAAGATTTTTTTTTACACTGTTACTTTTATTTTATATTTTACTTGGATATTAACTAGGTATTTTAATTACCTGAAAAATCCCAATTGACTCCCTGTTTTGTTTGTTTACAAAATTTTTTAATTAATAAACAGATAAAATTAAATTAAAAAACTAGTCAAACGAATTATAAAATGTATACACATATTTATTAGATTAAGGAATATTTTAAAAATCAATAATTTAAAAATAGCTTATTACTCAATTGTACAATCTTTGTTACAATATGGTATTGTAGGGTGGGGTGGTTCATACGCCAATATATTAAACCCTCTTAAAATAGTACAAAGATTAATTATTAAAGTAATTCTAAAGAAACCCTCAACATTCAATACGGAAAGTCTATTTGAAATATTTAAGGTTCATACAGTAGACACTCTTTATAAAATAAATTCTATTATACAAATAGATAAAAAAGAAAAGAACTTGAGATGAATAAGTCACTCAGATACCAACATAATATTAAAATTCCTAAATTCCACACAAGTCATGGTCAAAATAGCTTTGTCTTCAAAGGTGTAAAAAATTATAATAATCTTCCCAATTAACTAAAAACTATTAAAAATAATATATCAATAAATAAATTCAAAGTAAATCCAATGATATTTTTTGAACATGTGTAAAAACAACATTCAATTTTAATTAGTATGAATGTATTATTGTTTTATGTTTTTTCTTTATAAATCCTATGTTTTTATTTTTTTCTCATGTACTCTTATAATAAACAATAAACAACTGAAACAGTGTAAGTCATTCTTCAAGCACAAGAGTTAGTCTCTTTTTTGGAGAGTTACAGTGATAACATTTACTAGATGTGTAAAAGTAGATATGTATAGAATTTAAAAAAAAACATGTTTCTTTTCTGAAATATATTAATAAAAAAAAAAAAATTATGAGTCATGTTCAATTATAAGTTTCTGACGATATAAGATATTTTCGTCCAAGGAAATTGATTTTACTTTATAGACAATTGAAGACAACTCTATTAACTTCCAATTGTAATTGGGACCTAGGAAGGATTGCCTATCAACATGTTAGCAATATGAGGGTTATAGTCAGTCCAAAAGAAATTGGTAGTGAAAAGACAGCTATAGCATACGTTAAACTAAAGTATTTATATGGTAGGAGGATATGTTGTGTCCCTATAAAAAACAGTATTCAACAAAAGTGTCCCAGTGCTTAAGTCAAATATGCTTTACTTTAAACCATCAACTGGAGTACAATCGGAAGTGAAATATTCCAAAAAATAAGAAAGTTATGATGCATGTCCATATGAGTAGATCTTATGTAGGGTTACCATACGACAGGCGTTTGCCGCATGTGACGTACATTCAAAGGTTTAGACAGGCGTGCGTATCATGCCTACGAATTGTCTAAAAGAATCGTCTCCAATATTATCAGACTGAAGATTGGCCTCTGTATTGTAAATAACAATTTGTTTTAATCAAGATTGTGGACAGTCTTCGATGTGAGTACGGGCTTGACGAGGAATGCATAGACCACGCATTGTTCAGATTCCCCATTCGGGATGCATATCCTTTGTACACTTAACTAAACCTTCCCCTTCTCTTAAATTCATCTCATGTCTTGTCAGTCTTATCCCCAGAAATAGTTTTGCACTTGTCCAAATATATTGCTTTAAATGATATAAATTTTTCTGACCGAAATGTATTTGCATTTATTTAATTAAATGAAATGGAAGCGCCGATTGTTAAAATAAATTAGTGAAATTGTACTAAGTATTTTAATTTATAGCTTTTATGAGAATATAAGTTATTGCCTAATTACAATGAAATTCCATCGAGAATCATCAATAAATAATATAATTCAAAGTGTAAATGTGTAAAAATGTAATTAGTAAAGAAGAAAAAAAAAGGTTATTTTATTTTCTCCTTGAATTAATGATGTTGTAATTAATGATTATGCTTACATATGAGGTGTGTTAAAGTAAAAACGGTATTCTCCACTTTTTTAAGTTTTTAGTAATATGCAATAAATGCTTTTTTGGTACCTTTACCTTACCAGAATGCAATGATAATTTATTATTTTAGTTAATAATTGTTTCCAGAATATTCTCTTTTATAGAGATTAATTTATAAATTGGTTTCTGTTCTGTGATGTAAAGGAGACTGCCGTTGTTGCAGAGTTATTGGTTAAATATATTGAGTCTAAGATGTATGAGATATGCCATTGGTACTATGAAACCTTTGCAGTTGTCAATAGTATTTTTGTTTCTCTATCCATCGCCATATCTCACTCATTTCAGACCAATGGTGAAGATTGCTGTCAATATTTTAACACGCCTCATATGTATATGATATTACTTATAATTGAATATTTTTTTATGTTTCTTGTAGACTAAAGTTCAGTTCAAAATTGAAGGCTGCGACACGGCTCTTCTCTCCGGGGTAACGGGCCATCCCATCTGCCACGTGGTGACTGCTGCCACCGGAGAGTTCGCCTTCGGTCTGGTGCCGGCCGGACAGTACTCCCTCGTCCCAGTCGCCAAGACCCCCGGTCAAACCAAGATGACCTTGAACTTGCAGCCCACTAAAGCTGACATCAAGGTCCAGCACGACAGCTTGATTCTTGGAAACATATTTGAGGTATTAGCCCTTGTGTTTAACTTCTGTGTTTTGAGAGTAAATGCTCTATTGGAATAAATTTAGATCCAAATAACTCCTTAGGGAGGAAATCCAGCCAGTCTGCATACATTTGGACATACTCATACAATTATTAAAATAGAAGCTTATTAAAAGCATAAAAATCAACTTTTATGAATTATAAAACTTGTACATAATAAGCAAGGTAAATAATAAATGCAACTCCCATATAAAAAAATATAAAAAAGTCTTACATAATGTACTGATTTCGACATTTGTGCACTTATCGTACATAGTTGTACCACACATTCGCCTGAGAGATTAAAACAAAACAATATGTATTTATGATTTACTTACGCTTATTTCGTTTTAGGTGACTGGGTTCTCTGTCGAGGGCCGTGTAGTGAGTCACGCAGGAGGGCCAGGTATCGGTGGGGCACATGTCTCCCTGTTAGGACACCCAACTGTAGTCTCTGGGAAGGATGGTTACTTCATGCTCAATAATCTTAAGGCAAATACGCACACTCTGAAGATTGCGACAGGTTAGTATGATAATTTATATTATATTTTTTATTTGTGTAATCTTCAGATTTTTTTTTTCTTGGAACAAAAAAAATAAATTACTAGGAACACTCACATGGACTCATAAAACCCAATATATAACTAGGCCAGAAATCCTTTCTGTCCGCAGAAAGAATTTTTAGTTGAAACTTATCTAGGGTAACAATAAATGGAAAAAACTCTTCTTGAAAATGCTTCAGAAAGCGAATCTCTCAATATTTCTCTTAGTCTCTTTGTACTGTCTGCACATTAAAGTACAGGGTTATAATATCCTGTATTGGAGAAGAAATACTATCTTATCTCATGGACGAATTATCAATAATCTATCGTTATTTCATGGATGGAGTGAGGCTTGAAAGGGCTTCAACGTCTAGAGATCCCGGGGTGTTGTTTGACGCTCAGTTATCTTTTAATCTTCATATAGTTAATCTGTGTAATGACTCCCTTAAAATGCTTGGTTCTGTTCTTAGAAATGCCAAGATCTTTTCTAACACTCAGATTTTGAGGACATTGTATAATTCCTTGGTAAGAGGTCGTTTGGAGTTTAGTTCCATTATTTGGTCGCCACATGAGGCTCGATACTCTTTAATGGTGGAGAGAGTGCAGAAAAAATTTCTGCGCTATCTGTATCTAAAAGAGTGTGGATATTATCCTTGGTTTTTTCCAACCGACTTTTTACTGGGGATGCTAGGCTATCAGTCATTATGGAGGAGGAGGGACGTTCATTTGGGTGTTCACTTTTTCCAGGTGATTGGTGGTCGCATACATAACTCAGAAATTCTGATGGATGTAGGTCTGTTCGTACCTGATAACTATCTTCGACAAAGACAGCATCGATTGTTTTACCTACCAAGATGCAGAACCAACCTGCCAATGGTTATGCCGGTTGGTAGAGCAATCTTGCTACTTAATCACATCGCCTCGTATGCCAACATATTTCACGACAGTGGGCCTTCCTTAGGAAAGCACTTTCTAACTTTTAATTTTTTTTTTTACATTTTTTAAAATTATTTTAATAACATAACTATCTACTGTAATTTGTGATCTATTATTGTATTTAGAATGAATTGGGTCTTTTTTCTGTAATGTTCTAAATATCTGAATAAATAAATGAAAATATCAACTCTGAATATAAAATTTATATTTAAGCTCTGACTTTGTGTTTATTCAGAATAATTAAAATTAAAATAAAACAGGTTTGTTTTAAGTACCGAGGTGATGTTAAGTAATTTTATACACGTATCTCAAACTCGATGTACTTCCTTCGAGGGCTGATATGCCAGTTCATGACTCCCATAATATGTACTTATGACCTCAGTAAAAAATCTTTGGTTTTCGAAATATTGTCACTTTTATGAATTTCGTGTAAATCTATGCCTTAAATCAGTTTCTTGGGTGTCATATCTACATATTACCATATTCTTTTATTCTAATTTATCTTTTGCAATCTTACCTTTGATCACAGTCTAAAATAATACCAATATTATTATTATGGATAACTTATATAGCGCCACTTTCGTAATATAATACCTCAAGGGCGCTTTACAAAGTGATTATATAAAGAAATTAATTTAATTTTAACTTTTTTAATTTGTAATTTAAGCAAAAAAATACTTTGTTATCACATGCTGTACCTTTGCAGGAATAAAATCATTACAATATAATAATAAATTTTCTAGCTGTTCCAGAATGATTATCAAGAACTATCTATGATTTCAGAGGGTTGTGAGTTTGACGATGTCCTCCTGACCGTCACGGCGGGTGGGTCTGTCACCCTGAGCGACGCGTGGCCCGCGCGCTGGCGCGTGTGTGGCGCCGTGCGCTCGCCCGCTGCGGGCGCACGCCCCCGTGCCGTGTTGCTGCGGCCTGCTGCGCGACCCAGCGCGGCGCCCATGGTGGCCAATGCGGCGTCCGACGGCGCGTGGTGCGCACACTTGGCGCCCGGCGCCTACCTGGCTGCCGTGGACGTGTCTCCGGAGGATAGGAGGGAAGGGATGCAGTGAGTCATTGTTTATTTATCAACCCCTTCGATATTTGAACCCACTAGAAAAAACTTTCCTTATATTTTATATTATATTTTTTATTTATTCAGAAAAAATATGCATAACGCTCCACTGTTTTTTTTCCAAAATTCGAGGCCTTATTGTAAAAAACTGGTTATACATTATTATTAAGTATTGTCCATCGCTGGCTTCTTCCTTCTTCTTTCTTTCAGGCAGCGTACGAATCCCGCATTGAAAAAAACTGGTCATCTTTTGAAGTGATCCAATTTTTTACACCTAATATACTAACGTTTCCCATTACGTAAAAGAAAAAAACAATTCTTGTTTACCTAAAGGGAGTGACATCTTGTCTTGTCATTGTCCCACAAATAAGGTTTTTATTATTTTTGCTGTCCTGTTAAATTTGTTATTTGTCAATGAGTGAACCTATCAAGTTAAATCCACTATTTGTCTATGAAGTTATTAAAATTTGTTTTGTGTAAAATATAATTTATTTTCAGATTCTTCCCGCTGTCTCAGAAGATAACTGTGGGGCACAGTCCCCTGGATGGGATCACATTCTCGCAGCTCAAGGCCACTCTGATGGGGAGCATCCGCTGCATGAAAGACTCCCAGCAGCCCGCTTGCCTCGGGATTCTGGTCTCTTTAAGATCGCTCTCGCTGGACGGGACCTACACGGGACAACCTACCACGGTTCAGGCCGATGGTACGAATTACTTGTTTACCAGAGAAAGGTTTTTTTTAAAAAAACAATCGCCATTGCATATTGTTACTAAGTAAAGCATGTAAAATTTAATTTACTTTAATATTATTTAGCGGATGGAAAATACACCTTCACCGAAATCCTTCCCGGGAGCTACGAGGTGTCGGTTCCAAATGAAAACATCTGCTGGACATCGGCCAAGCATAATGTTGTAGTTACTTCTGCTGAGGCTACCATTCCCGAGTTTATTCACACTGGTTACGCAGTGTCATTTGCTATGTCACATAAATCTGAGGTAAGTGTATTATTTTGCTCTGCATATAAAAATGTCTGCCTTAAAACAGGTTATATCTAGTTGGGTAGACGACACACAATTCAGAGAACTCTATTACCACAAAAATGTAGTAGATCATAGGAATTTTTATGTTAATAAACTATTATTTTTATTGCAGATGTGAACTACCTTGGCATTTTTAAATGAATAAAATATTTATCTACAAATCGTTTTCAGATGCAATACACAACAGGAACCAGTATTGGCATAATAGACGTTCAAGCTGGTATTTCTCAACACTGTCTCCCTTCAGCAGGAGAATATGTCTTCACCCCCAAGGGTTGCCACGTGTATGAGCCCTCTACGGTCAATCACAACACTAGAGAGACAAATAAGGTAATATTCTTATAACCTAATCGATACTACTTTTTTATTAGTTATAAACAAATGAACGCTGCTATAGTAAATGTAAATTAAAATCACGTTGTTATGATAAACAAACATCTTCTTCTTCTTGCGGTGCCTTGTCAGGTTCCCCAGCATCTTGGTCCTGCGCTACTCTTGTATTCCGCAGCCAGGATAACTGCTTATTGGATGTACTCGCCATAGTGATTCCTGGGAAAAGATGACCAGAGTGGTTTCCCATTGCCTTGGTGGATTTTTCTGTCGGGGTTACCTTTCCTTAGCTGGTTGGTTCAGGTTTGGAGGCGCCAGAAACTCACCTTTCATCCTCTCGTTATCTGCTGTGATCACACCGTTATGAGTGTGATCCCATTGCCCAGGGTTCTCGCGACGTGGACGCTAACGATACATACATACCGAATTTTATTTTAGGTACTTGATCATTGCTGAAATGGTTTTCAGCTTATATGATTCTTCTTCTTCGCAGTCTCAATCCTGGGGATTAGTTTGCAGTAAAGTCCCGCAGCTTGACCTCCGCTGCACTCTATTCTCTGCAGTCCTCTTCGGCTCAACATGTGAGGCACAGTTCAAGTCCCTGCACGCTGCTCCAAATACTCTCGACGGAAATGCGCTCTGTGATTTGTCCCCTAAGCCATTCCCTTCATTATGTCAAGCAGGAGACCCCCATGGCGCATAATGTGGCCAATCTATTAGGCTCGCCTCTCTGAGATGGTTTTGATTAGGTGCTTCCCTTCTTCGATTCTAATGAGAACCTCGACATTAGTAAAGTTGTCTCTTCAGGAAATTCCTAATACTCTTCTAGAGCACCACATCTCAAAGGCCTCTAGTCTTTTCCTCTCTTTCGGTAGGGTACCATGTCTCACAGTCATACACCAATATGCTCCGTACATATGCTTGCGGAGCTTAGCAGATATTATATGTAAAATATTATTCATCTTTTAATATTCTGTTTGTGTCCGGGCAGATGAAGAATACAATTCTGTCTGTGAAATAGAACAAGAATCTTGGACGAGATGGAGCTTTTAGGTTTAAAGTCTTTAATAGGAGAATCGAGTGGAGATAAGTTTAGTGTAAACACCATGATTTGGTGAAAAAAGGACATCTTAATTCGTGAATTCTAATAAAGTTTATTGACTGGAATTACTCGGAATGAGTTAATCTGTGTTTGGGGGATGGAGGTCTTTGGCTTAAGGTCCTAGGTTTCAATATCTGGCAGGGTGGATGTGAAATATTGGTATTGAAGGTGGTTGTACACTGCGATATTTCATTGTCATTGTGTAGCCTTTTTTATTTTTAGATGATTGTCATCAATGCCGTGTCACACTCTGTGGGTATCACTGTCCTCGCTGATGAAGTGGTTGATGATCTGACCCTCAAGATTGGCCGCGACCAAGGGGAGGTCGTTGGTCCTTTGAAGCCCCTTCCCCAGAAGCAAGACGGCATGTTTGTCTTCAGACACACTGTTATGCTGTCCCAGGTAACTTTATATTGAAGTCCCTGTAAATTAGTTCTTGCCCTCCGAGTCTTTTTATTTGAGCTCACAAAGCATGGGTTTTTTGCACCGAATTTCAACCATATGAATGATACTTTTTTAATATTATCAGCGAAAACACCAATTATAGTTCTTAAAATGTAACATGATTAGAATGACAGTTGTCAGAAAAAGTGACGACATAACTTTGTAGTAACGTCAAAGGATTTATTTATATTGACACATGAAAAATCATTTGTATCTACCGTGTTAATTTATTTTTTTATTACAATGCTTGAAACATAAATCAACATTAATTTATAAAATCAGCTTTAAAACTAAAATAAAACTAAAACAAACCTAATTATTAGCAACGTTCTTACAAGGTTACATCATTTTGCAAAAACGTTAGAGAAAAAAAAAAGTATAAATGTCTCATATTTTGGTGAACAATTATGTTAAACACACTATAATAGGCTTATTTTTTTGTATTTATATCAATTTTTGGAAACAGAGTTTCATGATTGCATGAAATAACTGATAAAATCGATTTGATCAGTAATTTCCCATCGCTAATGAAATTACTTTGACAGCTGTCATTCTAATCAAGCTATATTTGAAGGACTATAGTTACTTAGAAACTTGCATAGTGCCATAAATGTAATCCGATCCTGATGCTTGGTGGCATCGGTCCCAAGTTAGTCGCCCGTTTATTACTTAGGTTCTTATTTTGAAAATTATGTTTTTACAGATTGAAGAGTTTCGGCTCAATAGGGAAATATCACATACTATGAATACCGATAAAAATATATGAAATGGATTTTAAAAAAATAATTGTATTTTCAAAATCAATAGGGATATTCTGGAGAAATATTTTTACACATAACTTTAAAAAAGAGATTATTAAAAAATATGATAATTGTGATGTCAAGATTCATGACAATGTTCTATTTAAATTTAAACGGTCACAAACAAAGTTCAAAATTTAAACAAATCGTGAAGTATTAGAAGCGTGGTCAATGCGATGGACCGTTTTTGTGGGAATCCAAAATTATAAGTTTAAAAATATTTTTCACGCTCCTTAGAAGTAGTAAAAAAAAATATTTTACTCGACGGTATTTCATAGACCCTTATTAATATAAAATTATAAGTAAAAAAAAAGTGATGTTTCCCTATTGTTGACAATTTTTTTGTTCGGTATGTCCTAGAAGTAGCTTGTTGTAAAGGTGAATAAATGTATGGAAAAAACCATAAACTAAAATGTCAACAAATATTTCCTCCTTACATATGAGATCTTGCTATTTCCGTGAGTGTTATAACCAAGTTCAACTGTTAAACTAGACACATAAAGATAGTATAAATGAATGCCTCCATACGGTTTGTGCCCGGTGAGGTGTTTGAAGAAAAAAAAAGTACCAAGTAATAAAAAAAAATACATGGACTTCCGTATTCTCTAACAATCCCTCCATTCCGTCGCGATGAGATGATATTTTCTTTCCTCTATTAACCCTTGGGAAGCGGCTGTAACATATGTTGCTATCCTACGTTCCATACTAGATTTCCTTCCGTTCAACGCGAACGTAAACAATGTTGTTATGCTGGCGTTCGGCGGTCGATAAAATCTTTAGCTTGATCCCTATGACGTTCCCACTCAGATAAGTGTATAGGATATTTCATGCTACTAATGCCATCTACGGTTTACCAACGAAAATTATATGTTTGTTTACTAAAAATCCAGATCTAAGAGATCACTTATTCGGGTCGCGAACCTAAGAAAACAGCTAATTAGTTTGAAATTCTGGCGGGTACAATTCGACCAATAGTGTCTCGCCGGGCTCTTCCCAGTAACTACGTCAGTGTAGCATAGTGCGCGGATAGAATATGCACAGCGGCGAATATTTTGATTTGCAATCTGTATACTTTCGAATTTGTGTAGGTCCCTAATTAAATTTAGTTAAATAAGTGACATTACAAATAATTTTATCATACTATTGTGTAGTGGTGGGTGTTTTTTGAAACAAACATTTCTTCATAATAATAAAAATACGTGTGTACTTTTATTCCATTTTTATTTATAATTTTTACCAGTGACCGGGTTTTGTCGTGACCGACATCGTCAAACTGATGGGAAACTATTTTTTTTTCTATGTTATATGCAAGTGCAAGCAGGAAAATTTGTGTTCGAAAAACTTTTGTTGGTGAACCGTTTTAAAAATTACGTTTTTATTAGTAAACAAAAAACGAAGTTTTAATAATTGTTAAATACATTTAGAGTATCGAAATTACGAACGATTGGTTAATTTAAAATTATATTTTTTCAATATTGTATTTATAATGACGTCACAAAATTTGGTTGACGAAGAAATTGCCAAAATAATTGGAGAATTGGACTCCGATTACGAAATATTTTCTGAGGATGACACAGAGGTAGGTGATCTTGATTCCGATATGGAAACAGAATCTGTTGAGGACCGTGTCGAAGAGAGGGGACAGTTAAATTCATGGAAATCTGGACCTTATATTCCCATAATACATGAATTTGATGATTTCCAATCGGGTATTACTGTCAACAGCCTCTCCAGTAATTCAATTGAATGTGATTTTTTTGAACATTTTTTAAACATTCAGATAATGAGCACTATAGTTTCAGAAATCAATAAATTTTATGTATATACATATACAAGTAAAGAACAAGGGCCAAGTTCTCGCACACACAAATGGAAAGATATCACTGTTCCCGAATTATATCGTTTTTACGCACTGTCTATGGTGATGGCGAAATGTAAGCATTTATCTATTAAACAATACTGGCGTACCGATGACTTGTATTTTTATCCAATTTTCGGAAAAACAATGCCAAGGGATCGGTATCAGTTAATTTTACAAATGTTGCATTTCTCTGATCCAAATAGTCCCCCGTCTTCCGACAGATTAAACAAACTTAGGATATTAATAGACCATACGAGAAAAATGTTCAAAGAGACAATGGTTCCACACGAAAATTTATGCATAGATGAAAGCATGATAGCATTCAAAGGAAGATTATTGTTTAAGCAATATATTCCGTCAAAACGACACCGGTTTGGAATTAAATTATTTGTGTTGTGCGATGTGACAACCGGATATATTTTAGATTTTATCATCTACTGTGGAGAAGGAACGGACATAGTAGATGATCAAAATTTTGGAGTATCCGGAGCTGTAGTCACAACACTTTTAAAAGATTATATTGGAAAAGGGCACAAATTATGGTGTGATAATTGGTATTCAAGTCCGGTATTATTTAAATATCTTCATGCAAATAAAACTAATGCGTGTGGGACCGTAAGAAAAAATCGAAAAGGCTTACCACAATTTAGAAAATTGAAAAAAGGGGAAGTAGAAGCTAAAAATGATACTCCATTATTAGCCCTAAAATGGTGTGACAAGAGAGAGGTCCATATGTTGACAACAATGCACGATGACTCCATGGAGCCAACTGGAAAACTACATTATCGCACAGATGAGCCCATAATTAAACCGAAATGCATAATTAATTATAATAAATGTATGGGAACAGTGGATAAAGCTGATATGATGCTTAGTAACGTAACATGCATGAGGAAATCTTTAAAATGGTACAAAAAGGTATCATTTCATTTTATAGATTTGTATTTATTAAATTCTTTTTATTTATTTAAATCAGTAACCGGCAAAACAATATCATTTCCAGATTTTCAAGAAAATGTTATAACGCAACTATTAGCGAAATATAAAATACCAATTATAAGGACACCACATCCCACAGTTTCGACAAGCCGGACTCCACACAGAATTTTTCCAAGGGATATAATGGATCACATTCCCGAGTTGATTCCGCCGAACCCTAAAAAAAAAACGCCGCGAAGACGTTGTCATGTTTGTGCGAACACAAAATTAAAACCAAAAAAAACAAAATTAACTCGATACTTTTGCTCTCCATGTAATGTAGGATTATGTCTTAAACCCTGTTACAAAATATACCACACGTGTGCGAAATTTTAATTCCGTTCCATCAATAAACATCAATTTCACCCCATAAAATGTTATTATTAAGTGTTAAAGAACATGTCAAGTGTCGAAAACCATAAAATAATCAGTAAAACCGTTTTAATAAAAGCTTTCCAAGTGTCCTAGTACAAACGAAAAATACGTTTTGTTAAGTGGCGCAGTGTTCCAATATCACTGCTGTCCGGTATCATATGACATTCAAGATGGCGGTACAGTTTCAAGTGGTAAGTGATTTACTATGAATATTTTTTGTTCGCGTTATCTTCCTTAATTATGGGACTGTAATGTTTATTTTAGTTCTCCAAAATGTTCTTTAAACAGTTTAGGTCTTCTCAAGTTTGGTAATTAATTTATAAGTGCCTTATTCATAACATAATCATGAAGATAAATATTCAATCAAAAGTGGCCGCGTGAATGGTTTGGTGAGAGATTACAAGACCGTCGCCCCACAAAGGTTAAAATGTGCATTACTATTGCTCATACAAAAAATAATGATAAATCCTTTTTTTTTTTAATGTTCTTTCTTCCAAGGGTGCAACAGTACTTATCACTCCGAAGTCCGGGCAGCTCCTGTTCAGCCCCTCCGGGCCTCACTACCTGGGGGGAGCCCCCGGAGGCCACTGTGTAGAGTCAGGGCTCCAGTTTATAGCGGCGCAGGGAACAGTTCTGGCAGGAAAGGTAGACCCTCCCATCAAGGGGGTTGTCATAACACTTACTGGAGGTAACTTATACTCTACATATTAAGATAATGTTTACACCTGAGATTTAATTACTAATACATTTTTGGCCGTTCATTAATAATAAATAGGTAAAATTAAAAAAACTACTGTATTTAAAAGTTCTTGGTATTGCAATTTATTGTTAATAATAATATTTGGCTGGTTTATATAGTGCCATTTTTGTGAAAAATCATCTCAAGGGCGCTTTACAATTATATCCTTACACTTACATTCTAACTCAGCTATCACTATATATTAAACTTTCTGGTTTTAAAATCATCTACCATGCTTGCAGTCCCAGGTTCGATTCCTGGGTAGGTTGACTTGAAATTTTAAAGGTCATTTTACACTGCAATATTTCATCGTTCCGACTGGCATTTGAAGCTTAAGACTGATCACCTTACCTTTCATATAACAAAAATGATTAAGATACACTGCAATTGGACTGCCAATGCAGTGCCCTATGCACCAATGGGTTTGGATAGGGAAATGATGAATTTTACTGGAAATTGAACCCGAAATTCCATGCATTCAGCACCGTAGCCTTTACACTAAACCACTTTATATTGTATTTTTAGCAAAATATTGAATTAAATTTGGTGGTGTAGGAGAAACTGACGAGGTCCAGACCACCGGTGCTGATGGCAAGTACCACTTTGGGCCCCTGGACTCCTCCCTGAGCTACACCCTGACTGCAGAGAAGGAGTCTTACGTTATGATGGGACCAGACGACAAGGGAAACTTCCAAGCCCAGAAGCTGGCCGAGATCATTGTCAATATTGTAGATGCCGCTACTAACGAACCACTGCAGGTAGGCTTTTAGATGATGGAGAGTTTCAGTCATTCCTAGATTTATATAGTACATAAAATAAATTTAAACTAAATCTCAGGGAGGAAAAGTGTACTGGATAGAAAACTGGGATTGCCAGCCTCCAAATTCTTGCTTCGGGAGACTTATAATTTAGGACCGTTTTATCAAAACTCGACATAAATGTTTCATGATGTTTCGTGTTGTGATCTGAGTAACAATTCCCTAGAGATGCCTCTAAGCTCTATTGCATAAAACGAAAGGGTTCCAAATTTTTTGTTTGGTTTTCTTTTGGTTTTTAGTTAAAAACAAATGTGTAATGGACGGTTTCGGTTTACATTTGCAAATGCAACAACCCAGGTACCTACGGCCCATTCAATCGCTGTAATCTGTAGCTATCTTCGTGGTCAATAATCATAGAATGGATTTTCTCCGTATGGGTGACTCTATTAAGTTATAACTCTAAAGTTTTTGGTAAATCACATCAAATTACATGAACAATTTTTGGTTAAAAAAATCAATTTATAATTTATAAATAGTTTATAAATTTCTTTTGTATTTCATTAGCATCCAATTGAAATGATTGAAATTATGGATTAAATACACAATAAAATATGTGTTTTGAAAAAACTATGAGACTTTGTTTTTTTAAGCCAGTTTTTAGTGTGTTTTATTATTATTATTCGTTATAGGCAGGCATCCTATGCTGATGCGCCTATATCTCGTGTATCTGTTTTGGTGAGTTTTTTTTCTGACAGTAAATTATATTAAAAATGAAAAATCGCCATGTGGGGCGAATATTGTGTTCTGAAAAAAACAATCCTCAATTACTAAACTAAAAATGGCAATAAATGTGAGAATTGTATTTTTCTTGCTCTTCTGAATAGGCAGGGCGATTGGGTATTTTAGCCCAAAATATTTTTAATACTAGCCCAACAAGTAAAATATTTAATGAAAATATTAGATAACTCCTTTTAGATAACTCCTTATAAAACACCAAAATATGTTTGTAGTATCAAAACAGTAATGCTGCTGCAAAACACTACAAACGTGAAGTGTTCAGCGCTGTGACTCCACACCACGTGGCTATCTTCATGTGCCATATTGTAGTGTACGTTTTATATTACACGCTGCATGAATGTTACAGACGTATACTCGTTCTTTTTTGCGAGTGTGGGCCGATAACGCAGTGTTAAAATATGTAAAATGTGCAGTGCTCACTCAAACACACTGAAGCGCCACAATTGAATAATATGGTGTGATCTCTTCGCTACAAAATAACCTATAAAACAGCTGTTAAAACACGAATAAAAAACAATGAGGAACTTCAGCCCCATGGGAAATTGGATACAAGAAATGTTTTCTTACAAGCGGTAAAAATTAAAGCACTAAATTGTACTTCAAAGTTTCTTGAAAATGTATGAAAAAAATAATAAAAAATATTTTCATAAAAACAAATTACTTTGAACGACGTCACTAGTTCATATGGATCAACCAATGATAAGAGAGCTGTGAAAAATTTCCGGTTTACGGTAAGTGAACGAACCAATTGGCAGAAGGGGAAGAGAAATTGAGAAGTCACACGCTGAGTAATTTCAGAAATACAAAGCTTTAAAAAATTGTTGCGCTGATAATACGATACATAAAAATTTTAAAAAATAATTTTTGGCTTAGTTTTACCATCATTTCTTTTCCGCACCTAATGGTGCATAGGTCACTGTATTGGTACACCAATTGCAATGTATCATGATCATTTTTGTTACATGAAGGTAAGGTGATCAGTCTTACGCTTCAGGTACCAGTCTAGGGACTATGAAATATTCTAGTTTAAAACACCCCTTTAAATAATATTTCATATCAACCATGTCGGGAATCGAACCCGAGACTTCTTGCATGGTAGGAAAATACGCTAACCATTACGCCACCAGGCCGACCAATTATTAGTTTGTCATGATGTGAGGGAAAGAGGCAAAGAAACCATTTATTATTAATATTTTCTACCGATTTTTAATATTTATACATGACATGTTTTCCTTTTCAGAGTGCTCTAGTCTCCGTGTCTGGAGGCTCTTCATATCGCCGTAATTTAGCTACAGGCACCGAGGGTCGTCTCACGTTCCCCTCCCTCGCCCCCGGAGAGTACTACCTCAAACCCCTAATGAAGGAGTACAAGTTCACTCCGCCACATCGCATCATACCTGTCAAAGAGGGGGAGACTCACACTGTCACTCTCAGGTGAGTTTGCAACAACTGTACATTGCATGGAATGCAGCACCTGCCAACGAGGGCGCTGCCAAACTTTATTAAATGAAGAACAACCGATAGATCGCCGTCTTTTTCACGCCCGACGGCTCGCTCCAGATGCAAAAAGAGATGAAAATAATGTCTTCTATCCAGTTAAATTTTACTTATTGAAATCATACAGTCGAAATAAAAGGTAGAAGAAAACAATTTAATGAAGTATAACCAATTTACAGATTTCACATTTATATTTATTATGGATACAGAAGGAGAGGGGAAAAAAATGAAAAAATACAAAAAAAAAAACCAATTAAAAACATAAAAGGGAGAAGACCTTCTATAGTGCTTTCCCTACTCCTCTCACCTCCCCCTGTTTTCATTTATATTTATAACAAAAATTTCACAACCAACAATTCATTATATTATAGGTATTGTATTAAGTATTTAGTTAAGCCAAAGAAAAATTTTGAAGAAAAATTATTATAATCTAATATTATTTTTAATCTTCATAAACCAATTGTCTCCCCAGTGGTGTGCGAGTGGCGTGCTCCGCCGTGGGACGCATCGCGACTCTGGGCGGCGGCGGCGTGGGCGGCGTGGCGGTCGTGGCAGAGCCCCTGCCCGGGCAGGAGGGGCGCTGCGCGGCGGAAGAGGGCGCGGCGGAGCGCGACACAGGAGTTTTTCGCGTCCGGGGCCTGCTCAGAGACTGCTCCTACAGAGTCAAGATCAAGGCTCCGCGCGAGGTTGGCATCACCAGGGTCATACCGCCTTACATCGAGGTCGACGTAAGTTTAACCTCAACTTAATTCCTATGGTGGTCAAGTGGCGAGCGGTGTTTATTTTTTTATAGGTGAGCTACAAAAAATGTTCAGAAATTTGTACCTACATATTTACATAATTTGAACCTTCATGGTGTAGATCCGCCTGGACCCCTAGATTAAACCTCAACATAGATATGAAATGTTAGTAATTATTATATTGAACCACTTACCAACTTTTCTATGTCTACCGGTTTCGAGACGTATCCATTTCTTTGTCAGGACACCAACTACACTAACATGTAATTCCTTACATACACCCTCTCTACAGTAGTAGTTGTCCAAAAATATAAAACCAACGTGCTGATTGCACACATGCTCTTAATAGCTAACACTATCGTGCACTATTTTTTTTTTTAATGTTTGATCTTGTGGAAGAATTAGTCAAAAACAAGGGGAAGGGAAGAAAGGGAGAAGCATGAATTTACTAGGCTAAGGGTGACCATTTTAATGGGACATCGTGTAATAGGCTATATTGAAAGGTTATATTGATTAAAGGGACATTATTTTTCAAAGCCTTCCTAATGAGAAATATTTCCATAATACATATTTACTTTTAATCCTTTATTATTTGTATGTAAGATTTTAACTCCTGTATCTTTATTAAAGTCATGATTAAAATCAATTAAGTGATTATTCAATTGTTATTGTGGAGACCACATCTTGAGGTTTCCGGGCTCGAGTTATTTAAATCACCAGATTTCTATTGTTCTTTATGCAGGCTGATAGTACGTTGCAATTTATACTTAACTACAAAATGCGGATCTAATTTGTAAGGATGCACGTGAGTTAGCCGCCGACAAAGAAACCTGGAGGCAGTTGTATATTTTTTTTTCCAGGTAAAATCTGAGGCTGAAGACATCGACGGCATGAAGTTCGTCGCAGTCCAGCCTCTGTTAGTGACCGACGTCACGGTGCTTGTTTACGCTTCCAAGATTGAGCATTACAAGTCTCTAAAGCTGAGGCTTGCCACTGAAATGGAACCGACGTCCAGCGTGTTCTCTACTAAGCTGGACGCATCCGGCTACGCTCCCGGTATGAATGCCGGCCTCATGATAACCCTCCCGAGGCTTCCCGCCGACAACAGAACATACCTCGTCCAGTTGGACTCCACACTGTCCAAGAATACACACACATATAATTCAGAGCCGGTCTATTTCAATGCTGATGGAAAATTCAAGCATTTCCACCTCAAGTTTGAACCCAAGGTTAGTTATTTAATAATTATTAGTTATGTTTTTATTATGACCTTTTACAATACAATAGATTTCCATTTTAGTTGAAAGTTAATCTCATTAAAAATATTTATTTAGGTCAACGACATATGTATGGAGAGTTTGGGGGTTAAAACCCTCCACCTCTTACAGTAGTTTACACTAGATATAATTAATTTTGAAAAGCCCATCAATGTCTGCCGTTAAATTTTGACTTTTACCTCAATAATATGAGATACTTTAGAATCGGGTTGTGGTCCCGTGGCTAGTATCGCAGACACGTGAACCAGAGGTCCGAGATTCGAATCTCATTTTACCCCAATTTGATTCCCATTTTCTAATAGTGAATCTACAACTCATTGAAAATGGTACCCAAAATTAGAATGAAAATACAGTAAAACTTCAATTATCCGGATTAATGAGTGCCAGATTTGATTGCTTTTGAAATATAACGCTAATATAAAACGTATCGAGCTGTCCTATATGTCTCTAGAACATCCTCCATGTAGAAGCTATAAATACCTGTGATTTATTTTCTTGATGAATTTTAATTTAAAATACTTTGAGGGTCTGTTTTACAAACAATATAACTCTCTGTTGCAAAAAAAATAGATCTAAAAAATCCAGCCTGTCTACAAACCTTTTGGACACATTCAAAACATTGTTGACCTATAAATAAGTTCAATTATAGGCACATCAATTCGTACATGTGGTATTAAAAACAAAGTTATTTTTCACTGTTAAAATCACTTTGTAAATCAATATTACTCACCTTTTTCAGGATTTTTACTATCAATAATATCATCCAACCATTTTTTTGGTGGGGGTCCTGGAGGCCTCGTAATCCCCGGTCTCCACTCGAGAACTGTCTATCGGCGGTTCTTTCGCCCGCGGTGTGAGCATGAGCTAATGATTTTTTCATGTTTTTAGCAATTAGATTTAAAAATATAGTCACTTTTGACTTCAGCTGTAAATAATCAAAGCCATTGCCCATAAATACTCCATTTTTCCAATTTAAAATCTGTCATTTTTTGCATGCGTAATGACTACACAGCACCATAACGCGCGGATGTTTTTGGCACAGTAAGGGAAGGGGTAATGTTATTACAAGCATAACGCGTTCCATACTTCTCTGTGCAACTTATGAGAAGATTGCATGGGCAGTCATAGTCTCCCGCGCTGTACGGGTCTACAGGATGGGTAGGATATATCGGTGACATATTAACTAAAGTATTCAACCAATTACATATTTTAGGATGTTTAACCTTTTTCCTTAAGCGTAAAATTGGAACTTCACCTATGTATGATTAGAAATTTTGAAAAAAATATTATATTCTCTCATAAAAGATGTAGATCCTAATTCTGTTTTTTTCTCTTCAGGTAAAGGCTTCGGAGCAAGATTTGAATCAGCCGTCAATCCTCATCCTCCCGTTCCTCGGTCTTGTGGCCCTTGCTTTCCTCAACAAGGAGAAGGTTTTGGAAATCCTCTCGGGACTCGCTGTAGCCATATCGGAGAAGGTGGCATCGGCAGCCGCCTCCAGCAAACAAAATAGTGCCAAGAACGTTCAGAACATATTGGACGACAGCCAGATAGACCAGCTCGTTCAAAATATTAATGCCGTGAAGAAACGACCAAAATTGAGAAAAGTCTGAACTGTTTTGAGTGCGTAAAATTAAAAAATGTGTGATCGGTGTTTGCGAACCCAAATACATATTCACTTTCATTATAACACCACAATTTTTTTTTAAAAGTAATTATTTTATTTCTGTCAAAACTATGTGTGTGTGAATCATATTGATATTTTAAATAGTAAACCAAATGTAGCGTAGTTCGATTATCTGTTACATGAAGGTAAGGTGATCAGTCTTACGTCTTTTACCTGAGAGCATCTATTGAGTGGAAAACGCTCGTCCCGGGTTCTGGTTCTATTTCACATACTGAACTGTATTTTTCTCCTGCCTGGACACAGATATTGAATACATATAAGCCAAAAGTTAATAATTAACTTCCAGAACAGGTATAGAGATATACCTGTTCTGAAGCAGCTGGCGTAGTATGATTCTAACGTTAATCGGCTATTGTGTTTCAGTGCATACAATCACATGTATCAGAAAAAAGGGGCTAATGATAATTTACATAAAAACAAACTGTATCAATTCAATTTTTACTCAACTAGAAGGTTTTTTTTGTTCCTAATGAAAACCTAAATCTAAATTGAGATATTAAAATATGTAGTGTTATAATATAAGTGACAATATTTTACTTTCAAGTGGTTAATAAATTTCATATTGTAAGTGTTTTCTACTTATAAACATTAATTATTTATTTGAAATATATTTTTTTGGTTATATGTTTTATGGAACATAATAGCGTTGTATAGACTATTTAGATTTATACTTTTTTTTTACATATCACATTTTTCTGATACTCCATTGAATAATTCTTATCATTTCATAATTTAATTGTATTTTGAATGTTATTAGGTATGTTTAATTTTCCATTCCCTTTATTTATCCTTTGGTTCATTAACCTCTTCTTTATTAAGATCTTGATGTGCATTAAGGATTTAGGTTGTTTTAAATATTTTTAAAAAAATCAATGATGTTTAATGGTATTTATGACACAAAGCACCAAAATGCAATAAAATTTTAATTGTAAAATAATACAAATTGAATAGAAAATTACTAGTTTCCCAACCAACCATCCACAGTAAAAAAATATTTTACATTATAATTAAACGTAACTTTTGTTGTAAACTCAATCTCAGAAAAAAATAGTTTTACTTCTAATCACAATTATTGATGAGTTTGTAATTTATTTTTATTTAAAAAAAATATTGGTGACCTCTGCACTGATATATAAACATAAATACATTAAATTCAACAGTGTTCAATTACACAACAAAATATCAACTAATTATTTTTCGCCGCAACTGTGTGGCCGTAATCTTTTGAGTAGGATTTTGTATGGCTGCAATGAGGAAGTTGAACCCTATGGGAAATTGCATAAAAAATGTATTCTTACGCGGTAAAAATTAGAGCATTCAATTCAGTAGCCAGACGGCAGAAGGGACCATTGTAATTTTCAAAGATGTTCAGGAGAGCTGAAATAAGACTCAATTTCACAACTAATCCACAAACTAAAATATTTTAGTATTACTTTTGAATAATAAATTACCATTCTAAACAGTAAATAAAATTTTTTATGTGTATTTACTGAGATATTTACTAAAACTTTTGAAAACTAAAAAACCTTCTGGCATCCGACTACTGAATTGTACGGTGAAGTTTCTTGAAAATGTATGAATTTTAAAAAAAAAATCAACTACTTCAACTGACGAATCAGCAGAGCTCATCCAGAAGGAAGGCAAAGTAATTTAAAAAATACAAAATCTTTAAAAAATCATAGCGCGCTGATAATATACCACATATTTTTTTTTGCCAAGTTTAATATTCTTTTAGCAAATAAATAAAAACCATTGAACTTCCTCATTATGTGGCCACATAGGGAAGAGGTTAAAATTATATATATATATATTTTCTTAATATTTTTTTCCCATAATAATATATTACTCCAATACATTCCTACCCATTCAAATTATGTATATTGTTTCTACAAGCTGTTGTCTTGGTGGTAAAAAGATACAAATGAAAAATGCCAATACCTTATTTGCAACAAACTTTTTTAGAATGTGTTATAAATATTTCTTATAAGTTTCATTGACCTAGCTGAGTAAATATCCGTACTATGACAGAAATATGTTTTTTTTAACTAGCCAACAGACGTCATTGTGTCTTTGCTGTTCTTTTTATCGCCGAGACAACAATATTATATTATGTATTTTACTCAATTCTGCCATCTCTGCGTGTGCATAGGTTATTTTGTGTTCATTCTTTAAGCAATACATTGTTCATGTGTTATTTAAAAATTAAAATCCTTGTTACCAGAATTGTTTTTTTTAGTTTCTCACCATCTTTCCGATCTTTTTTAATTTTCCGCGTTTTGTAATTTATTTATCTTTTGTGAAGTTGCAACAAATTTAAATATGAACAACTCTAGGGAGTAGGGAGGGAAAAAATCCAGCCAGTCTGCAAGCATTTGGACATACTCAAAACATTGTTGAATTAACTACCTGGTAAAAGAAGAAGTATAAAAAATTGGAAAATTGTTTTCAGGCGTTGCCTAGTAGGTGAATTGGTTCAGCCGGATGAATCTCACCCACATGATAAAGGTTTCGGCTCCTTTACTTCACAAAAGTCAACAGATGGAAGAGTTGAGGAAATGTGGACGTTCAAACATGGGCAGAATGGTGAATGTTACACAGCGTGTAAAGTGGCAACTTATACCAGCCATGCCTACACTCCCATATTCCCTTCTCAAAAATGTTTTCCTTCTGTTGCAACAAATTTAAATATGAACTTGGGTGTTTATTTTGGATTTTGTAAGCACTGAAATGGTTTGTTACAGAACTGTCACGGTTTGTTATAGAACTGTCACATGATATAAAGCATCGACATATAATACATAGACATGTCCTATAAAGTAAAACATTTTTAAAAGTAGTGACATGAAAACGTACCCATAGTTATTAAGTACTGTTTAATTATACCAGGGCTGCATTCAACTAGCATGCATATGCTACCAAAAATTGAAGGATACTCTCATTTTTGTTAAGTAAAAAAGTTTATCTTTTAATATTAACAAATAACATTCGTTTTTGGTGGATCCCAATCAGGTTCTTTGCTTAAATTCCTTATAATTTTAACCTATTTATTTCTTTTCACTGGACTTTAAGGAACAAAAAGACAATATTAACTCGCTTTTATTATATTTTTAAAACGTATTCCTATCAATGCATCGCTGTAACTAAGAAGAGCTTCGCAATTGCGCCGCTAGGTGTAGTTTGACGTTTATAAAAAAACAATATTTATATGTTAATGTTAATTGTTTTAAGCTTTGTTAATCACTCGTGAGAAAATATTTAGCAATGAAAAGTTACACAATCCTTTTTACAATGTTTATCCAAAAGGTTTTTACACGCTTTCATGACACAAGTAGGCATTTTTGTTTCGATTCTACATGTCACGCCTAGCTGGCGGTTGAAGAACAACTTAACACGCGTTGGGCATGAGTTAAGTGTCATCATTTTTGAGGGCTCAGGTCATGTATGTGTGTATTAATATGTCAATGATATTAAGGGTTAATTACGAACAAGATAAATATATTTGAATACTTTATTAGTTAAAAACTCTTACAATTAACCTTTAACATACTATGTGAAAAAACTTCCTAAAGTCCCTATGTGGTAACCTAAATTACCCATACTAAATTCGTTTTTCCTAGCCTTTAAAGTAAAATAATTGTGAAATAACCTTCACATATTCTTAGATTATAACCGTAATCATCATAATTATTCATTTTGTATTGGAAAACACCTAAAATAAAGCATTAAAATGCAAATTATAATGCAATCATCATAAAACAATATTTCAAGGGCAATTTGCACAGAGCATTATCTGCGAACTGCGTATCGTAGTGACCATTCCTTATCTCTCGGACTCTCCGCGGTGTAGGGATAACGACTGCTCAAGCACTATACAGCCATTAAAAACGAAGTCCAATTTATTATTTTACAAATGATCAAATCAAATCAGATCATTCCCTACTCATATTCTAACTCTCCTGTCCCTCCCCAATAAACATGTATTTAAAATTCTATGTAAATATCTAGTATTAAATGGTGTAAAGTTAAAAATATGTAAAGTTTTCAAAATATTAAATACGAACTCACTAACTTGTACATATTACTAACAAATGTGTAAATATCTAAATAAAAAAATTGAAAACTCGGCACTAGCTAGAACACCCCAGTTGGGAGGTGAAAAGGCCATAAAAACGAAAAAGAAGAACTTCGCACATAGCAAGAATATTGAGAATATTGCGTAGCCTCCTCCTAAGCCAAGGGTAGACATCTTTTCCAACTGAAGCCGAATGTAACAGAAAAGCCTTTTTCAGAAAAGCCATTTTCGAAAGTGATTCTGAACAAGTTTGAGATATTCTCCATATTATGCAAAATGAGTATTGGGCACTGCTGCAATGGTTGTAACCTGTTTGGAATCCATATCTGGGACTCTGCTATCTGGGAATGTCAGCTTGAGGAAGAAAACTTAAACCATGTTTTTTAAGGATGGTCCTGTAAATGATTGTTATCCTGATTTCCTATCGGACCTTTTTGGAATTAACATTCCATTACCTACTCATATTTTAACTCTCCTGTTTTCTATTATATTCTATGTAAGTATCGAGTAATAAACGGTATTAAGTTGTAAATATGTTACATAATATTTAAAGTTTTCATAATATTAATTACTAACACACTTTTATATTTTATATTACAACAAATGTGTCATCTCAATAAACGAAAAATCGAAAACTCGACACTGGCTAGAACCAAAAAGCCATAAAAAACGAAGAATAATGATTTATTATAAATAAATAAATAGGTCAGTACATAAATGTATATTTTCTTGTATATGGTCACCATTTTTCTTTTTATTGATTGCCCTGGCTACCCAGTGATATATTATATTACCTATATGTGGCTACCCAGTATATTTACGTCAAGGAGATAAAGTTTGTTTCTATTTATTTATTTTTATTGGGTTTTATTATTTTTATTGGGTTTTTGAGCTGTAGAAAATAGATACTAGCGAAAATATGAAGGTTCGAGACTTAATTTGCTAAACCAGCACCCACCTGCACCAATCTACAGACCTTTTATCCTATTTATTTTATATTAATTCAAATTTCCCCCTCTCGCACTGCGCATGTGTGCGCAGGATGCCAACAGCAGAACCCCGATTCCGAGTTTGTGCTGGTTCGCTGCTAAGTTCACTTTAGTGTTGATGGCCGTCAATTTTTGTTGAGTATCGAGGATATTGTGAAGAATTCGAAGTTTTGTTTCGGTAAAAGTGTTTGGTTTTGAAATGTCTTTGGCTGAGGCCAGATAATGCGTTCTTATGTCGGTTATAGGTAAATCGCCTATTTTGGGCGAAGACGGTGTGAACCAACGTAGAAAACGTACTTATTCTAACGGTGATCAGTTGAATCCAAAAAGCAAGCGAGACGAAAACATGGGCTCTAGCGAGAAGCGCACTAATTTTTCAGTTTTGAATTCTAATTCTAACGGCTCACTCAAAATGACCTCTATGACTATAACAAAGCCCGGGGCCACCAAAAAACTAATCATTAAAAACTTTAAAAGTAGGTGACTGATATCTTTTACATAACCTCAATAATGTATTTTGTCGGAATTTAAACGTGTGTCATTTCCATTGTTTTCCTTTTCAGGTAAACCAAATTTACCCGATAACTATCAAGAGCATACGTGGGGCAAATTAAGGGAGGCTGTAGTGGCTATCCAGACTTCTACAGCCATAGAATACTCTTTAGAAGAATTGTACCAAGCAGTAGAGAATATGTGCAGCCACAAGGTAAACATTCCGTTTGCCCTTTTAACCCTTTCACGAGTTCGATGAGCATGATGTGACAATCTCAACTATTATTACGAATCAACAATTCATTCAACTTAATATGAGGATGTTGATGGTTCAAGATTGCAATTTGTTTGACAGTTCTAACAGAATTATAATAGGTATATCGGCCATAATGGAAAAAATGAACCGAGCGCTATTTCTTTTTCATTAATTTTTTTGAATTAGAAAATAATTTAGTTGTAATGATTCATAAACTAATTCTCCGAGTTCTAGTCACAGATCGGAGTACGAGGTTCGTTCCCAGCTCTACTACAACTCGATTCCCATTTTCTAGCTCAGTTATTTACGTCTATAAAAAAATTGCTTTAAATTTAGTGTTTTTAAATTTTCAAAAATTTCCTAATGCTGTTTCAAATTGAATGTAGTTATGCAGAAAGCAGCCAGCCATAGAAAAATAAAACTGAGATAATAGCACTTTTGTGGAAAGGGAGAATAATCAAATCTACACAACAGTTGGAATGTTTTTGACTTTTGACAAATGATAAACAATGAATACATTAATTTTTTAATAATACAAACAAGAATCTAATTACCTATTTGACCAGTTTTAATGATTATTAAAGTACCATAAAGTTATTCTAGTGCCGTGGGTGTTTCCTGCTAATTGAGAAATGCCGTTTTTGTGATCTGGCTGTTTTTAGCGGAACATAGAATTGACCTTACTGCATCTGATAACACCAAAATTGAATTTTTTCAAAATTTTGGACTGGCTGCTTTCTGCATAACTACGTTCAATTATCAATAGACATAGAGTAAATGCTTAGGTAATAGTACACTTCCACTAACTTCTTATGTCTGCCTCGTGGTGTAACGGTCAGCGTGTTTGCCTACCATGCACGAGGTCCCGGGTTCGATTCCTGACACGGTTGACATGAAATATTTATTTTGAAAGGTGTTTTTACGTTAAAATATTTCATGGTCCCCTGGACTGGCACCTGAAGCGTAAGACTGATCATTTTACCTTTATGTAACAAAAAATGATCAAGATACGCTGCGATTGATATACCAATGCAGTGCCCTACGCACCATTAGGTGCCGAAGGGGAATGATAATGATGAACTCCTTATTTTAAGGGATTCTATTAATATAAATATATTATCTCAACTTTCAGTAAAAAAGTTCAGAAGGAAATACATTATTTCGAGGCTTTACTGACAGAATGCATTAAGTCACTAAAAAAGTTCCGAGATAATCGCATTCAAAGCTTTTTTATTCTTTCAACGCATTATTTCTCCCCCATTTTTAAATTTTTTTTTAAGCTTTGAAAGAATAATATTTACTTAAGGCATAGCATAAAATTTGAAATCAACATCTTGCATCCATATTAAAAAATATTTTAAATATATTAAGACTTTTGACTTAATGCATCTGCAGTATAGCCTCGATATATAGTGCCGTAAATGCCCAGATTTCAAAATTCTCAAAAGAAATCTGTCTGTTTAGATCTATCTAAATAATTTTGGTGTATTTTACAGATGGCTTCACAGCTTTATGTAAACCTAACGGGGTTGACGGAGGCTCATGTGAAAGCCAACATCGAACAGTTCTTGGCTGAGAGTATGGACCGACATGTGTTTCTCAAGAGGATTAACGATTGCTGGAGAGCGCATTGCAGACAGATGATCATGATCAGGAGTATATTCCTTTACCTTGACAGAACATACGTCTTACAAAATCCCTCCATTCACTCTATTTGGTAAGTAAATAACTAATCAGAAGCGATATGCGTTCCGGTTATTGTGCAAATAAAGTTTCTAATATAATCCTGTTACCTCGGGAACAATCCTTGGCTTTGCGGATACAAAAATGCTGTATGTATGTTAGACTTAATGAAATTACCGTGAAAACAATAATTTGATAGAATCTTTTTTTTTATATAAAATGGCATTGCATATTAAATTTGACGCTTTCGACAATGTCAAGTTGAATTATTTTTATAAACAAACTGGTTAGCAGTACGCAACCAGCAACCAAGCCCAACCGTCGGGTCTGTAAGCAACATAAACATAGGTAAGTCTAACAGTTCTGAGAAAGTTCTCTCCTTTCTCGTTTAAAAACTAAAAAGTAGAATCCCTCCACAAAACGATCAACCCTCAACCCATACTTATGCTACCTTCACCGATCCAACAAAAGACCCCAGTCGTGCACTACAAATCGATTCCGTTGTTCAAAAAAATCTAAGTAAACGATTGTATATAGATGGATTCCTGCTCGCTAAGATGAGTTGGATATTTGTAGGAAGAGAAATTAGTTGGGTCTTGAAAAGGGTTGGTATTTGGTCATTTATTGGGCAAACAAAGTAAAATTTAAATCAATAAAAAATTCAGCTCTTTTATTTCGCAAAAATCGACAGATGGAAGAATTGAAGATGTTTAAATTATCAATGGTCAACAATGAATGTTACGCAGTCTGTACAGTAATCACTTAAAACCAGTCAATGACAGGTCGGAACACTTGTAAATGCTCAGACTTTCTTATTCCTTTCTTAAAGAGGTTCCACCTTTTTTTTTTATAAACAATATTTTGAGTTTGTCCAAATTTTTGTAGACAAAGACTGGATTCAACTCCCCGGGGATAGGCAGAATGGTGAATGTTACACAATGTGTAAAGTGGTCACTCAAACCAGCCATTGACAGGTCATAAGCCCTGTAGATGCCTAGACTTCCAAATTACCTTCTCTTAAATGTTCTTCATTTCTGTTGTAATATGTTTTTTTTTTAATGTTTGTTTCAAATAATTTTACAAAAGGTATTCTTTTGTTATTTCTCTAGGGACATGGGCCTTGATCTTTTCCGTCACCACATAGCGCTAAATACTCTCGTACAAACCAGGACTGTGGATGGTCTACTCATGCTCATTGAGAAAGAACGCAGCGGGGACGCCGTAGACAGAACCTTACTGAAGTCCCTGCTAAGGATGCTCTCTGATCTGCAAATTTACCAGGAAGCGTTCGAGCAAAAGTAATTATATTTTACGCCTCAATTTCAGCGACAATTGTAAATAAATAATGGTAGTTATATATCTTTTTGCTTAATTAACCTCTACCTTCATGTAAAGGCACCTCTAAGATGCTGTACATTTTAGAATGTGCCTTTCAGGTACGTGCTGCCTAAAATGATATGTTAATAATATTTATTTTGACAGTACAAGTGCCTTTTGCAAAATACTGTCTGTACATATAAAATGGATTCTAAAATTATACACGCACAGTTTATACATTACTCAAATAATTATGTACCAAGTCTTAGCATTAGTTGTTCAGCTTATGATTTGTAGCCTATTTTATTACATTTTTATTTTTGTATTTATATATTAAAGAATTTATGTGTTTTTTTTCCTGAATAGATTCTTGCTAGCAACAGAACGCCTGTATGCCGCGGAAGGTCAGAGGTTAATGCAGGATTCTACAGTTCCACAGTATCTATCTCATGTTGAAAACCGAATCAAGGAAGAGCAAGAGAGACTATTACATTATTTAGACCCTTCTACCAAGTAAGTACATATACATGCTGATTTTGTATTATTTTCTTAATACATTTTTAAGAAATCACATAAAAATATTTAAAAAAATATTATTTGGTAAAAAATATTGAGTCCTTCATACAGCTTTGTTGCATATGAATTGGCAGCTGTTCTGTTTTAAATATGTGTGTTGAAATGTTCAAAGGATTAAAATCGTATGAAAAGTTTTTAATATATTTCATGTATAAATCAACAATGTTTACTTTTGATTATTGTGTTTAATCTTCTGACAATTGATGGTAAATTTCGGAAAAAGAGTCCTTTTTTATCATTCATATTCCTAAAAATATTGGAATGTGTTATTAAATTGTAGATGCCAGTTGATCCACTGTGTGGAGAAACAGTTAGTTAGTGAACACCTCGGGGGTATACTGAGCAAGGGCCTTCCCGCCCTACTGGAGTCTGCTCGTATTGCCGACCTCTCTCTCCTCTACAGCCTGTTCGCTCGCGTGAAAAATGGTCTTCCCGAGCTTTGTGCTCATTTCAACACTTATATCAAGGTAATAACCGTCGCATTTAATAGTACATAAATATCTACCTATTATTATTATTAAATTCAAAGCCTTATTCCATCAGAATTTAAGTATTTTTTTTTACAAAACTGCATAACTGAAATTGGAATTCTTTCTTATTAACCGCAAAAAACACTGTATTAAAAATTAATGAAACATTTGGATTGTTTTGAACACAATATTGTAAAACATGTTTTACAATATTATGATTCATTAATTTTTAGTCCAGAATGTTTTTTGTGGTTAGTGAAAAAAACATTCTAATTTCAGTTATGCAGTTTTTGTAAAAAACCTTTTTATTAAAAATGAAATTAAAAATCTGTATTATTTTAAATAAAATTTTGCAATATTATTCTCTATTTTGAATTCTCGACTTGGAGTTTTTTAAAAATATCATTCATAAATATTATATTTAAAATAAATATATCACTGTGCAATTTAAACATATTGTTTAATTTTATTGTTTGTAGAAAAAAGGTCGTACGATAGTCATCGATCCCGAAAAGGATAAGAGTATGGTGCAAGAATTGTTGGAGTTTAAGGATAAATTAGACCACATAGTGTTAACATGCTTTCACAAGAATGATAAATTTATCAATTCTTTGAAAGAAGCATTTGAATATTTTATCAACCAGAGAACCAATAAACCTGCCGAACTAATAGGTAAGTTTAATTCACCATTGACTCGTTCCCTTATCATCAAAATTTGACATTATTTTATGCATATATTATAAGGTACAATATTATAAATTTACTTAATATTTGTTTTCAGCCAAATTCGTGGATGTAAAATTGCGTGCTGGTAATAAGGAAGCCACCGAAGAAGAATTAGAAAGATTGTTGGATAAAATTATGGTCCAATTTAGATTTATTCATGGAAAAGATGTATTCGAAGCTTTCTACAAAAAAGTAAGTTCCACTTGCAATACACACATACATATTTATATTAACTAACCCCCCAACAGAGATGGGTCCAATTAGACCCAGTAGTATTTAAAACTATCAATTATGCTATTTTAGAAACTATTAGACTTATAAACATGGGTCTTATCTGACTCACCTGCATATTTTTTTGAGCCAGCGGGCTTTAAGAGTTAGGAAACAGTTTTTTTTGTGATAATTTACAGGTCTGTATCTGTAAGCACGTATTTATTTGATTATTCTAAAAAAATATCACCCTTAATTTTCAAGATAAATTATTTCCACAGGATCTTGCCAAGCGCTTGCTTGTGGGGAAGTCAGCGAGCGTTGATGCGGAGAAGTCCATGCTCAGTAAACTGAAACAGGAATGTGGAGGAGGGTTTACATCCAAACTGGAGGGAATGTTCAAAGACATGGAACTTTCTAAAGATTTAAACATTGCTTTCAAACAGGTAAATTTATTTACATATTATATGTATTATGTGCAGTATGTTAAAGACAAGTAACATCAACCTGTTGATAAGTTGCAAACATAACATGCAATTTAACAGTTTTAAACTGTAAACTGCAGCCGTATTTCTTTTTAAAGGGAATATGTCCATTTTTGTACATTAATTGGGACTTATATATCTTGCCACATATATATATAAAGCTTGGTTTATTACCTCAAATTTTAGCTGATATTGTGTATATGGCAACAAATTGGTAAACCAAATACAGCATATTTTATCATCTGTTACATGAAGGTAAGGTGATCAGTCCTATTCTTCAGGTTTCAGTCCAGAAACATGAAATATTGCAGTGTAACATTGCCTTTCCGTATAAAATATTTCATGCAGACCTTCCCAGGAATCGAACCTGAAGACTCAAGCATAGTAGGCTAACACGCCAATCACAACACTACGAGATGCACTTGTCTCTGCTCGATTTCCTTATTCAGGACTTTTACCCGAGTGTGGCCATCGAGTTAAAAGTACTCGCCAAAAATGGTTCTATTCCACACACAGAACTGTATTCTTAACCTGCCTGGGCACAGAAATTACATACTTTGTTTCATAGCTTGTAGAAATTGTAATAATCAATAATTACAATTAAAGTATTCAATTATCATCATTATCATTCCCTTTCTGCACCTAATGATGCATAGGGCACTGCATTGGTATACCAATCGCAGTGTATCTTGATCTTTTTAAATATTTTTATATGAAGTTAAGATGATCAGTCTTACATTTTAAATGCCAGTCCAGGGACGATGAAATATTCTAGTGTTAAAACACATTTTTAAATAAATATTTCACGTCAACCATGTCTGGAATCCATTCCGAGACTTCTTGCATGATAGGCAAACGCGCTAACCCCTACGCCACAAGGTCGACTCAATTTTAGTGCTTAGTATTCTAAGTATAAAATATATATTGTAATATAACTTCGTATGTGGTATTGTAGCACTCGTCCAACTGCCCGGAGTCGGAGTTGGAGCTGTCGGTGGCCATCCTGACCATGGGCTACTGGCCCACATACCCTGTAGTGGAGGTTCGTCTCCCCACCAGCCTGCTGCGCCACCAGGCCCTATTCACCAAGTTCTACCTCGCCAAACACAGCGGCCGCAAGCTGCAGTGGCAACCCACGCTGGGCCATTGCGTGCTGCGCGCTCATTTCACTCAGGTGATTAGAATATAGGCATATTATGTTTAAGCACAAACTTTTTTTTTTTCCATTTTAAATACTTTCTATGATTTACTTTAATTTTTAATTATCCAGATTATGTACATTTATAATCGCTGACTACCTTGAACAAGGAACAGTTACATTCTGAAACTGGTAAGTTCTTTACTATCGATAGAACAATTATCTTGATGGAGAAGTTTCAAGACAATAGGGTGATTAGAATACAATATGTAATGCAAAGAGCAATTACAATCCTCTATAATAATGTACCCATATGTATAATAAAAAATAGTGAATTTTGTTCAAGGGATGTGATGCGTTAGATTATTCCGATTTAATATTATTTAATTACAGCTATTTAGGTTATGATTATTAAACGACATGCCATTGGGATAACTTACATGAGATTTATTTTTCGTTGAATTTACAATGGTAAGAATAATTTACAATCGAGGGCTTTAGGGTTGATCATCACATATTCGTTCTGAGTCTGTCGGCCTGAAAAGAGATCGACTTCTCTTGTGTTCTTCATTTATGATGTTTTTTTACAGGGCTCTCTGTTGGCCGGTCTTGTATATTGTGCAATGTTCAGGCACAAAGGAATGATGCAACAATATTTGATTCTATTTTGTGATTATTTGCACTATTTTACTATCTAATGATATCATATTTTATTACTGTTTCTCATCACAGTACTTCTAAAAAAACTGACTTATGTTAATTTATTTTCAGGGTAAAAAAGAATTACAAGTTTCTCTATTCCAAGTACTAGTACTTCTGCTCTTCAATGAAGGTGATAATCTCTCCCTAGAGGATATAAAGGCGTCGACTAATATTGAGGCAAGTTTAACTACGTAAATTCATCTATCCATAAACATTAAATCAAACATTATTTTTAATTTTCTCTGAGCTTCGCGTTGAATATTGTTATTTGGCATTTAGGACGGTGAGTTACGTCGCACTCTTCAGTCCCTGGCTTGTGGTAAGGCAAGAGTGATGACCAAAACTCCCCGCGGTCGCGAAGTTCAGGATCAGGACCGGTTCTCCTTTAACGCTGACTTCACCAACAAATTGTTCCGTATCAAGATCAACCAGATACAGATGAAGGAAACGGTAAGATCACATGTTTTGATAATCAATCCATAAATCGGGGGGGTACCACAAGGTTCTCACATTGGTCCATTTCTCTTTATATTCTTTATTGACAATCACCCACATAATTCTCAATGTAGATTTTCAGACAACCATTAACTTTTTTAAAAATCTACATATTCCATAGTGCGTAAAAAAATGTTTCCACATGTCTTTTTGTCCAACAAATCAAAGATCTCGGGGTAACTTTTGATGAAAAAGTAACCTTCATGCACCATAGAAGGTATGCAGATGCTGGGCTCCATTTATCAGTAATACAACAAATTTTAGCAGCATTGTTTCAATAAAATCCTTGTATTGTGCTTTGGTGCAATCACAACTGAAATATGCATCGCCTTGACTTTGCAATATTACCAATTTCTAAATATTTACTCAAATTATGTCTTTCTAATGGTGCAAATGCAATGCATTTGCACAGTACTGATCATTTATTAAATTAAGGCAAACTAATCTATTTACACTTTAGAAGAACTATGAAATATTTAAAAAAAAAACACATTTTCATGTCAACTTCGCGTGATCCATTGTAATTAATCACAGTAAACACTACATCATTTACTAGCATTTGTAAAATATTTTTCATTTGATTTGCATTTTAGACGGAAGAGCAGAAAGCTACCGAAGAGAGAGTTTACCAAGATCGCCAGTACCAAATAGATGCAGCTATTGTTCGTATCATGAAAATGCGCAAAACACTGTCGCACAACTTACTTATCTCAGAACTCTACAATCAACTCAAATTTCCAGTCAAGGTAAACAATTTTTAAAATCTTTTATTTATTATGTCATAATATTTGTTTATATCACCTAAAACTACTTTTGTCAAGCGCTCTTGAGGTAAAGATGATAATAGTGCTTTGTAAGTTATCCAAAATAATATTGTGTTGGTAATCGCTTTCCCATAACTGTTTTTCATATTTGTTTTTTTTTCTTTTCTAGCCTTCTGATTTAAAGAAACGCATTGAATCACTTATAGACCGCGATTACATGGAGCGCGATAAGGACAACCCCAATCAATACAACTACGTTGCATAAAACCATTCTTTGATTTATAGAACTAAAGTAATTATTGATTGCATATTATAACAGTGAGTGAGCTCATCTAGTTCTTAGAATTCATTTTCAGATCTGTGCTTTGCGTTCATATAAGTAAAAATAAAATTTATATAATTACACGCTAGAAAGTCAATATTGTCAACAGAACTGATTCCGTTATTACAAGGTGGACTTTTAACAAAGTGATAATATAATACTACAATAGTCTATGAAATTTGTATGAGTGATGACTGAATTATTGAAAATATGAGTGTATTTTTTTGTGATTAAAAAAATTCAAATTTGTAAAAAATTAATTCATTAAGTGTAAAACGTGTTTCCATATTTTTTAGCTATCTATTTTGTTTCATTATTCCATTTGCATTATATTATATTGTTGAAATAAAATTCAATTGAAAGAAAAAAGGTGCTTTTGGATTCACAAAAGTACTACAAATACAGTACCTACTGCACGTTCACCACAATTAAATCCATGTGGCCAAAACTAAAATTGACATGTTTTACCTTAATACTTAGAAAAAAATGTTGTCTAATGGTGGCTGCGTTTGTTTACCATACATTCGGTCTCCAGTTTTAATCCGTTTCATACATTATAGCGTAAGATTGTTCATTTTACCTTCACGTATATAACAAATGATCGGGATACGCTGTGATTGCAATACCAAGCTGTGCCTTATGCACTGTTAGGTGTGGATAAGGAATATAACTGAAAAATGATTTTATAAAGTGAAATAGCTGAAAGTAAATAATCATCTTTCATTTACATTCTTTGTTATCTCTGAAAAGACAGAAATTTATGCTACTCGTATTAAAGATAAATTAAAAGGTAATTTGGCTAGCAAAAAATATCTAAATCAATCAAAATAACATCACTGATTTGAAATGAGATTCTTCTCCTTTCCCCTATCTACACCGACTACATTGACGCACCATCTTATCTTGATCATTTTTATTACGCTACATTATTGCAGTGAAAAACAACTTGGATAGAATTTTCACTTTTGGCAGATAAAATATATAATGCAGTTATTGAATGTTAAAATGGACATGTCCATATTCAGCTTATAATAAGCTGTTTGAGTCAGCTGAACTGTAAATCTAATTTTAAAGGCATCGAATTACATTATGTACTAGAGTTTAAGCACTTACTGGCTGCCTCCAGGAATTACATGTTGGAATAATTATTTGTCACAATATAAAAACCTAGCTATTCCAATATCAGTTTATACACAGTACTTAATGCGATGTTTCATTACATTTTTTTATAGAGTTTGAAGATGGCTTCATGTATAAGATCACTATAATTTACGTGAAACCATTTCGTATTTTTATAAAAAAAATCAGAATGTATGTGTACTTTGTAGCTTTAACGCTAAGTGTGGTCGATGATATTATTGTCTTCTGGATATGTGTAGTTTTTTTTTCTTAAAAATGTAATCACCGATGAATCGGTGATTGTCAGCCTAGTGGAAATGAAGAAAATATATATGTTCCGATGCTTATTGATATATTCGGAGTTAGATTTATTTCAATAACATACATAATATTTTGTATCGTAAGATTGAATATAAATAATATGATTTATTTATAATTAGAAGTGATAATATTAAAGAAAAAAGTGATAAATATTGTTTAATTTAAACAAATAAAAATATTAAAACACGTAATTTAAGTTTTATTACCAACCCATCAATTAAACTTACATATGAGCCATCTCATCTCATTACTGAATATGAATATTAGCGCTGATAACAAGTAGAGCTTTTATTGAATGTATGAGGGAAATTTCTTATAGTTGCAGAATTGGGCATCAAGCAACAATTTTTTTTCTTTATCTACCGCTCCCCTTTTTTTTCAGTTTTAGGTATAAGTCAAGAATTTAATTAGTATTCAGGTGCATTAAAAGTATAAAATCATTCGATTAAAATCACCAAAACATGTAACCAAATAGACAGTATTTTTGAAAAAAGCATAATATTTATTTACTTACAAGTAGTTATTTTTGGGACAAGTAATAAGTTATTATATTGAGTTCTGTGCAGTAATTAAATACTTATAATCATAGAAGATAAGTAGAAAAATATAATAAAATGCCCGTTTCTGCCTCATTTAGTAAGTATAAAAAAATGTGGTAACATACGAGGGGAGTTTTTGTTTTTCGACAGACATCGAGTCTTTATTTATTAACTTATCTTCATGTATAAATTATGTATTACCAACTAAAAATGAAACCTATAAATTAATTCAAGCAATCTGGTGAATAGTAAATACATACTAAGTTAAAGTTTTGACCATTTTATAAATAAAATTATATGACATACAAAACCCAATGACAGATGAGTTGAGCTGTCCTAGACTATAGATACTATAGAATTTAAACACAATATCATTTTAAAGTTATTTTGTTTTTGTGTAACCCCTAAATTACATATATTGTCATATATGTCAGTATAGGATTTATCAGATCACAGGTCATTTTTTAAAACTAACAACATAAATACAGAAAACTATGTAGTATATACATACACACTTGCCCATTGAGTGATGTGTTTTAGAAACGGACTATTAATCTCACTAGGATTTGCATTGTGGCTGATATCTAAAACATCAAATTGAGAATAAGTTTTCAACAATGTTCATCATCCAATATTTTAAAAAAGAAAAAATTAATCCATCCAGCTAAAAAAAGAAATCTGTCAAATAAATCACCATTAAAACTATTTTTGACAAATAAATTTTTTTTGTGTCAAAATTTTAAATTATTTTTATTTGATTAATTTTTCCATACATATTATGTAACAGAAAAGTTGGAACTTTGAAATATTTTTCTAAACAGACTTACCTATGTAGAAATGATAAACATTTTATTCAAAAAAGCAAGTAGGGAATTGCAATATTATGCTTTCAATATACGTATGTACATTTTAATATGTGCGTTTATTGCATCAACTAAATGATCTATAATTAGTATACTTGGAGTCTTATAGTACAAGTTTGAGGTGACTTTTGGACAAGGCGTGAAAGAGTTGTGAATGGAAATTTGAAAAATGTTGAATTCAGCAAATATGTTTGGTTTTTATTAATTCCTATATTTTTTCTTATAGTGAGCTTCTTCGTTTAAAACAAAACATTATTTTAATAGGAGATTGAAGAAACATACTATAAAAGATAACTACACTGATAGTCATTGACTAGTCTGCCCTTGATAGCAACAAAGTAATCCCAATTCAACATATTGGATTGGATCAACCACACATATTGAGATTTACAAAAAATCAATCATCACATACTTCCAACATCAGTCTTCTATGTAAAACTTACTTAGATTAGAATTACATAAAAAAGGTAACAAACAAACCCTTGGGGTCAAAAAAATGTCTCGCATTTCTGTATGATGTCTAGTTTACATACATAAATATTATTTTATCTACATATGAGATTCGTGCTACACATGTGTGTCAAGCACAAATCAATAATGGTATTTCTATTATTGTAAATAGTGGCAATATAAGATTAAAATCAGGGCTCAAAACTGAATGGAAGTAAAATTTTAAATAAGCGGAAAATGTTGTCATTTTTTTTTATGAAACTAAAATATTATTAACACTTGTCGTTAATTCTGAGAACCCTGTTAATGTGATCTTGGTGATGATCAAGTTCATCAGTAAGTTGGCTTCCTGGAAACCAGAAATCTATCACAACATTCTATCATTGGTTGATTCAGAAGAAATTGGGACGTAGTTCATTTTAATGTTTTTTTTTCATACATTTTTGAGAAACTTCGCTGTACAATTACTAAATGCTTTAATTTTTACAGTGTGTAAGGAAACATTTCTTCATTGTTCAAATCAATAATTATTGGCAGTGCACCAAGTAGTTTAATTTAGATTTTTTATGAAAATGTAAATAATTACATACATTTTTAGAAATTCAAAATTTTTTGCTTTGTGTGTTTTTTAATTATTATTTTATGACAATTTCTTAAAAGAAACTACTAAATTTGAGTATAAATCTGACTGGTTTCAGTTTCATCATCATCATTCCCTTTCTGACACTAATGGTGCATAGGGCACTGCTTAGCTGAGTCTACATAGAATACAAAACTTAGCATGTCTCTTATTTAAAATTATTAAGTCATATTTTGCCATAAAACAGGCCTAAATTATATGTTTATTTTTATAAATTTATAAACCCAAGCAAAAGAATCTTTTGCTTAATGTAACAACGTTACAGCATCGTCTCCAGATGGATTTTTTAGCAGTCTTTTAATTTATTTCTTTTCACTGGATTTTTAGAAACAAAAAGATCTACAGCATGTGTTAGGGTAAACGGATCATACACATCGTGGTTTGACATTCACAAAGGAGTGAAGCAGGGATGTGTGATGTCACCATGGCTGTTCAACGTGTATATCAATAACTGCACGAAAGAACTGAAAGGCTTAAGAATGGGAGCAAAAATGGGTGATTTAAATGTCAATTGTCTTTTGTATGCTGACAATGCTGTACTTCTTGCTAACAACAAAGCGGAACTGCAATTTTTGATAACAAAGGTCTACGATGTATGCAACAGAAGCAATTTGCTGATGAATGTCGATAAATCAAATGTGATGGTTTTTGAAAGAAATGAAAGTATGACTAAATGTGAAATCACTGTGAATGGAGTTATACTAAAACAAGTAGAGGAATTTGTGTATCTGGGAAGTATGTTCACTAGGAATGGAATGACTGAGAAAGATACTGAAAGGAGGGTGAGTGCCGGGAACAGAGTAAACGGTGCACTTAAATCGACCTTGGCAAATAAATGTTTGTCACAAGAGGCAAAATTGGCGGTTCACAACGGAGTCCTGGTCCCGTCCCTGATGTATGGGAGCGAAGTATGGACTTGGAAAAACAGGGATGAAAGTAGGCTGAATGCTGTCGAAATGCGATCTCTCAGGCGAATGTGTGGTAAAACTATGTACGATAGATGTACAAATGTTGAAATCCGTACATTATGTAAGGCTGAGACAAGCATTATCGACAACATCAAGAAAGGAGCTCTGCGCTGGTTTGGACATGTAGAATGAATGGACAGCGAAAGGACGGCTAAGAATATTTACAATGCGAATGTTGATGGATGCAGAAATACAGGAAGACCGAGAAAGACATGGCATGACCAAATCCAACAAATACTTAAAGATGGACATGTTAAAAGTCGGAATAATCGGCGCGCGTGCATGAGAAGATGTATGAATGTAGAGGAAGCGAGATCTGTATGTAAAGATGTGAAAGAGTGTTGTGGCGTTCTATCCTCTCTGCCTACCCTTACGGGGAAACGGCGTGATGGTTTGTTGTTGAAAAGATAATATTAACTCACGTTTATTATATTTTAAAAACGTATTCCTATCAATGCATCGCTGTAACTAAGAAGAGCTTCGCAATTGCGCCGCCAGGTGCAGTTTGACGTTTATAAAAAAAACAAGATTGATATTTGAATGTTAATTGTTAAGATTTGTTAATCACTCGTGAGAAAATATTTACCAATGAAAAGTTACACAATCCTTTTTACAATGTTTATCCGAAAGGTTTTTACACGCTTTCACGACACGAGTAGGCATTTTTGTTTCGATTCTACATGTCACGCCTAGTTGGCGGTTGAAGAACGACCAAACGCGCGTTGGGCATGAGTTAAGTGTCATCATTTTTGGGGGCTCAGGGTATGTATGTGTGAATTGCAAAAAAACTGCTTTTGCAGTTTGGCGGGAATTAAAAAAATTGTTTAGAATTTGAAAAAGAAAAAAAATAAAAATAATAATAATAATATGTAAATAATATAAAGGATAAATTATGAACAAGATAAATATATGTTAATACTTTATTAGTTATTAAATACTCTTACAATTAATACAATAAATATTATTCTATTTTCCTTACAACTAAATGAGTTCTGAGAATAATTTTTCTATGATATACTATCAACTTTTTCTTCTATACTATAGTATAGCTTTATTTTAAGGACTATAGTCCTTAAAATAAAGCTTGATTAGAATGACAGTTGTCAGCAAAAGTGACGACATAACTTTGTAGTGTAGATTATATAAATCACTCCTTAGATTATATGGCACACAAAAAATCATTTGTATCTGGCATGTTAATGATTTTTTAAAATACAATGCTTGACATATAAATCAACATAATTATATAAAATCAGCTTTAAAACTAAAAAAAACTTAAATAAACTTAATTATTAACATTAAAATTTTGCAAAAATGTTAGAGATGACAAATTGATCAATGTAAATCGATCGAATAAAAAATAATTAATTGGTTGTTGTTCATGAAAAACCGTATTTAATGTCTTATTTTTTATTGAATAATTGTCTTAAACACACTACTATAAGCTTGTTTTTGTGTTTTTATATCAATTTTTGGAAACAGAGTCTCATGTTTGCATGAAAAAACTGATAAAATCGATTTGATCGGTACATGATCAGTGATCAGTAATTTTCATCACCAGTGACATTAGTTTGGCAGCTGTCATTTTAATCAAGCTAAATTTTAAGGACTATAACTAAGAGAGAATTACGAGGCAATAAGTTTTTTGCGTTTACTTCACATTTTTAATTTCTTAATTTTTATGTTTTTATTCTAATATTTATATTTCTATGCTCATTTTTTGGTATTTCTTAGAATTATCGATATTAGCATGAGTTTTAACAAGAAATACTGTTAAGAGTTTAAGCTCGTGCAAAACAAAATATGCATAGTGACAATTAGCGCATGCATGAGCTGACAAGATAAGAAGGTTGCCCGCTCGAGACAATGGGGAAGTTCAGTGCTACGGGAAATTGGATATAGAAAATGTTTTCTTACGCAAGGTAAAAATAAGTGCATTCAATTGTACGGTGAAGTTTTGAAAATGTATGAAAAAAAAATACAAAAACTAACAACTTTCAACGACGTCACTAGTTTTCCCAAATCAATCGATGATAGTGTTTAGATTTCCGGTTTACGGGAAGCCAATTCACCAATCAGCGGAGCTCACCCAAAGACTTGTGACGTCACATGCGGAATAATTTCAAAACTACTGCCAGTCCAGGGGGACTATGAAATATTCTAGTGTAAAACACCTTTTTAAATAAATATTTTATGTCAACCATGTCACGAGTCGAACCCGAGACCTCTTGCATGGTAGGCAAATGCACTGACCATTACATCACGAGGCCGACAAATATTAAAAAAAAAAATTGGCTTAGTTTGATAGTCTCGACCATAGAATTAAGAATAGTCCAGAAACCGCATACGCGCATCAAACAGAAGACGACTAAACTACTCTTAAACTAGTTTTACGTTTTGAGCTGTTCGTTTTTTTGTAGACGTCGCTATTGAGCGTATTGACGCAACTCCCGATTTGAATTCAACTATGCCATGTTGTGCCGTTTTAAAGTGTAGAAATACTGCTGGGATCATAAAGAAACAGGATAATATTACATTTAATTTGAAAGTAGGAAATGCATGTGTAAGTAGCAAATGTATTATTTAAAATTTTAATTGTTTAATTGAAAAAAATATTATTATCTTACATTTGTGTTATGATTATATTTTTCGCGATCTGGCAACATTACCCTGCGACTTCACGCATGCGCGCGGTGAAAGTGGGGGGTTTGACACAGTTTGATGTATTTAAATATGATTCTACGCTCCTTCTGGACTATTCTTAACACTTTGTATCCCGGAGCCGTGTAAACACGTGATTATATAACCATACGTTGTTTCCCGGTCCCGTCTTTTCACGTGGTTTACCAGCTGTCTGAAAAGGTGTATTTTTTGACATCTAGTGACTTTTATTAGTAAACCACGTGAAAACACGGGACCGGGACACCACGCATGGTTATTATAATCACGTGTTTACACGGCTCCGGGATACAACGCACAAAAAAAGGAGTGAGGCGCTGTTCATGTGCGAACATTGCAATGCGCAATGTGACTCTCCATATAGGTCAATGTTGGCAAAACCATCATACAAAAATGACTTATTCAATTGTTTCAAATAAATATGAGAAGTTTGAATTGATTTAACCCAGAAACCCTTCACAAAGCATGAAATTTCACAAAAATGGGCCGGGCACAGGGTAAATTCTATGTGTATTCGGCCGGTACTCAAAGTGTTATTTCTATGGTCTCAACAAATAAAACATTTAAAAATCTCCGATCTTCCTCATTTTGATCTTTTGGCGCTGTGACACACATACTAAACACTCGGCTTTGGTTAGTAGCCACTTGAAGAATAATATGTCTGTGAACTTTCATAATTTGGGGTCTCATATGTCTCATACTCTGTGCTGTAGGAGCCATCTTCATAGCTGTTAAACTGTCTTGCCGTGAGTTTAGTAACGGCCGGTGTCTCTACATGTTTGTTGTCATCGTGT
Organism: Micrasema longulum; assembly: GCF_059751315.1. Lineage (NCBI taxonomy): Eukaryota > Metazoa > Arthropoda > Insecta > Trichoptera > Brachycentridae > Micrasema > Micrasema longulum. Next base: position 199,935 of record NW_028277786.1, read on the forward strand.
TTCTCGTCGGTCTTTATCGTTTGTCCATTTCTGATGCAGGGGTAGACGATGGCGCACTCCGAAAACTTCCTGTTTTGATGATCCCAGTATTGAGCTAAGCCGTCTTTTCTGAAATTCAAATATGGAATATGAATAGGAATGAATTTATTGAGGTGACATCATAGAATTAAGAATAGTCCAGAAGGAGCGTAGAATCATATTTGAATACATCGGACTGTGTTCAAAAATCCCCCCACTATGCCTTACTTTTGCTGCGCGCATTCGTGATGTTGCAGCGTAATATTGCACGGAAAAAAAATCATAACCCGAATGTAAGGTAAAAGAAAAGCAATCTGTTAATTTCTCTAAAATTTTATTGTGCACGCGGAAATATTGATTGACACAACAAAGTAGATAAGTAAAGGGTCATTTCATAAGAGTAATTGAATTGATGAACTTTTAACTTAAAATATAAAACAATTTTTATTTCACATAAAACGGATATTTTTATAACATGTTGAATAATATTTGATGTTTAAAAGATAATTTCGGTCAAATGTCTACCACAGAGTTGTTTAATCCGAGGTCTAATTTTCATTAGTTCTCTCATTAGATGAGCAAAGTAGGATAACAAAATTTACTACCCTGGCAACACTAACGAAATGTTTATTTTGTTTTCTTCGACAATCTAACAGATGGAAAAATAATTCAATTTTTAAGTTATGTATTTGCTACTTACACATTCATTTGGTAATTACACATGAAATGTGATCCGATCCTGTTTCTTTAAGATCCTAGCAGTATTTCTACACTTTAAAAAGACACAACACGGCGTAGTTGAATTCAAATCAGGAGTTGCGTACTGAGCGACGTATACAAAGAAACTAATGGGTCAAAACGTAAAACTACTCATTTATGAGTAGTTTAGTCGCCTTCTGTTTGATGCTCGTATGCAGTTTCTGGACTATTCTCAATTCTATGGGTGACATGTGTGAAGGGCGTCGGAGTAGTTTTTAAGTATTTTTTTTAAATAATGAAATATCACATACTACGAATACCGATAAAAATATATGAAACGGATGTAGAAAAATTAATTGTGTTTTCAAAATCAATATGGATATTGTGAAGAAATGTTTTCTTATACATAAATTTAAAAAAGAAAAAAAAATGTCACTAGAAAAACGCGACATGTTTGGCATTGATAGTTGTGACATCAAGATTCGTGACGATGTTCTAAAAAAACTTGAATGGCAAAGAAGAACAAAGTTGAAAATGAACGTGAATCGTGACGTATTAGGGGCGATGCTACTAGTAGCAAACAACTTTTTTTTACTGGATAGGCATGTTACTCGTACTTTAAATATGTAAAAAAATGTGATATTTCCCTATTGCGAAGCTCTTGTTAGTACACGGGTGTACTTATAGGAATACGATTTAAAAATATGACAAATATGAGTTAATATTATTTTAGCAATACTCAAAATCTAGTGAAAAGAAATAAATGTGTTGAAATTATAAGAAATTTAAGGTAATAATCTGATTGGGATCTACCAAAAACGAATGTTGATTGTTTACGTTAAAATACAAACTTTTTTATACATGTGCTAATTATAGAAATTTAAAGAATTCATTTCGAATTCATTCTTTTTGACATCCCATCTTACCGCCTACTTATTTAAAAGAATCTTGCTTATTGTTACCATATTTAATTATTTATAAAAGAAAGTGCTCTATTTAACTTCCCATCTCTAGCTACCCCTTTGCAAAAAATCAAGTCGATCGGTCGCTCCGTTGAGACGCGAAGGACACACAAACAAACAATTTCGCATTTAAAATATAAGTATAGATAAATAATGTCCAGATGTTTAAAAATTGATGTTTATCTAATAATTGTTATTCTGTATTCTTTAATAATAACGCATGCTTCCACTTTCCTTTATATTGTATCCCAACTCAACACAGGGCTCTTGGCTTCATGGAGTTAGGGATACATTATTTTTTTGTAATATGCACATTGTATAAATAAATAAAAAAATAATTTGAAAACCTTGTGGGGTTCATAGTCCATGATCGATGACACACCCACAAGTGCTGAATAATTTCACCTGAAATAAAGTCATGACTCCAAGAAGTAAGTCAGCATTTTCTATTAAATTAAGTTCATTACATTCTGCGAAACACGAGATCGACGTTTTGCAGAACATTAGCATCATCCCTACCATGGAGATTTTTTAAAATATTTTTTTTATTTATTTGGAAGTTCAACAAGAATACATAAAATACATACATTTTTTAAGTAAGCATAACTAACGTTCTTTATATATATTCTCAATTATAGAACTCCACCATCTTTCATAAATTATATAAAATAAGTGTGTAAAATCAATTTAAGTAATAATAAAGATTAAGTTTATTGAAAGATAAGAATAAAGATTGAGCTAAATAAATAAAATTGAGTTAAACATAAGAAACTACATTTTTTTATTTTTTTAAAGAAAAGAAAAGATAAATTAAAAACATATAAGATATAATAAAATAGACTTAAATTAATTAACATACACAAAAATAAGGATTACGCATTTGATTTAAGATACATAGTAATTTTTTTTTAATAATCATTTGCTCTATCATGATAAATGTCAATGTTAACTTTTTTTTCCATTTTGTTACATACTTGAAAGAGGGTTAAAATGTGCCATATTGTTTGTAAAAATTGGAAGGTAAAATGTATCAGATGATCTCAGACGCCTACGGGGAACGTACAATGACACATTTTGAACACAAAACACTGAATCAACATTATTGTGAATTATATTATACAAGTACATCATATCTTTAATTTGTCTCCTAGTTTCTAACTTTTCAATTTTAAAATACTCCAAGCGCTCTTCATAACATTGAAGTATTCTACCCATGTTACACTTAAACGACAAAGAACGAAGAATTTTTTTCTGTACAGTTTCAATTATATTTAAAAAAAAAACATAATGAGGTGACCAAACAATACTTCCAAATTCCAACTTGCTACGTACAAGAGAATTATACAAACAAATTATTGATGCTGCATTTCTAAATGGCTTGGATATTCTGTGTATGAAGCCCAGCATTTGTAAAGATTTCTCTTTAACAATATTGAAATGATTGGAAAAAGTTAAACGTGAGTCAAATGTGATTCCAAGATCTCGGATTGTGCTAACTGAGTTGAGGTCGATATTATTAATGCTATAAGTAAAAGAGTTTTGAGTTCTTTTTCTTGTAAACGTTATTTGATAGCATTTTTTAACATTTTTTAAGGTGCATATCATTCAGTTTACACCATTCACTTAAGGAATCAAGATCTTTTTGAAGCATTGCGTGATCATCTATTGATTCAATTTTACGAAATATTTTCAAGTCATCAGCATAAAAAAGATAATTACACTCTAACAGGGAGCCAAGATCGTTTATAAAAATTAAAAATAATAATGGTCCAAGATTAGAGCCCTGCGGCACATCAGATGTTACAGTTAAAAGTGATGATTCAAATTTATTTATGCATACAATTTGGGTTCTGTTTTTCAAATAAGATATCATACAATTTAGAAGATCGCCATCTATACAGATTGCTTCCAACTTTTGTATCAATATATGGTGGTTAACTTTATCAAAAGCCTTCTGGAAATCTGTATATACAGCATCGACTTGTCATTTTTTATTAAATGATGAACAAATATAGTCACAATATTCCAGACGGTTAGAATTAATAGACCTTTTAGGAAGAAAACCGTGTTGTTTGGGACAAATTAATGGCTTAACATATTCCAGAACAACTTTATAGATTAACGATTAAAAAACTTTGGCCAAACATGAAAGAATACAAATAGGTCTGTAATTCGTGACAGACGATTTATCCCCAGATTTATGGATGAGGAGTCACATTAGCAATCTTCCACAAATCAGGAAAAATAGATTCATTAAGAGATTCATTAATTATCATGTACAATGGCTTGCTTAATTCATTACTGCAGTTTTTCAAAAACATACTTGGTATCTGGTATATGAATAACAAAGGAGCGGTTCAGTTCAGTCAGTCTTGCCAGTCCAAAGACTCTGCTCGACGCAGTCACTCAGTTCCAGCATGTAGTTCAGTGGAGTCTCTTCAATGCGTCATCGCCGTAACACTCGTGCGAAACAATTCACTGTTTTTCACCATGTAATAAATACGCATTAAACAGCAACCTCGTTTCTTCTCTCAATCTCTAACTGGGGTAGAAGCTCCACCAACATTTAACATCTTAATTCTACAATCTTAATAACTCCCCAGGGGTGCTATTCTGAACCACTCTCGTGGCACTAGAAAACAGTTTTTCTCGTGTATTTTGCTTGTAATACCAGCCCAGGGAGTAAAATCCAGTCTCTTGCTTTCGTACATGTGGACAAACTCAAAATATTGTATCTACATATTTATTTTTCTTACCTTATAAAATATAACTGGAATGTGTGAAATGGACTAAGTTTGGCTCTCGCATGTAGCTGACAGGCCAACTGCATCTTACAGTTATCATTTTCTACCTCCACACTGAAAGAAAAAATGCTTACACAGTTAGATTTTTTTTTGCACCACAACCGGAAAGGAGGCCAATTACAGTGGAGAATAACAGTACAGAACACCCAGGCTTAAAAAAAATGACTTGATATTAGATTATCACCGGAAATCGAACCCGAAACTTTCCGTCCGCGAGTCAAGCATTTTATTAATTTAATTTATTGAGTAAACAAACAGTATGTAAAACATATATTCACGATTTCTTTGTGATTTCGTTGTTTACACAAAATTGTTTACACTTAAATTATGTTAAACATAACAAATATAAAATATAAGAAATGAAAAAGATGTATTTAATAATACAATTAATTCAATATTTCAGTGATTACAAACATTGTCATGAAAAATATCAGCCTTTGTAAATTTATTGTTATATTGCTCGCATATTTTAGGTATTGCAGATTGTTTTAAATTCCTTTGAAACTCCTTTATCGCACTGAGAGAGTTTAATATGTTGGAAGAGTGTGTCGAGCTCTCAAGGACAAAATCTTTTTTCAAAAAAGAGTTTCAGGACTGGATTTTCCTTGGAGGGGGAGGATTTGAATGAGAAACTTCTTGATGGTTTTTCAAAATTTGAGGTAGTTTATTTCAATTTTATTTTTTCATGTATCTACTTTAAATGTTAAAAAAAATATATTGCATGTTTCTTTTGTATGTTCGATTCATCAATCCGCAGAACTCACTGAAGATAACGTGTGATGTTACATGCGGTATTATTTCAAAATTCATAATAATAATTTAATTGACTTGCAATTATAATAATCTGCGTGAAAGAACACGAATTTTAAATTTTATGTACGCATCAGCTTTCTTGAGTTGTGTAGGAATGAAGATTGATAATATATTATAATTAAATCTGAACTAATTCAATTTCCCCCTTTTTTATTTGTCTCTTTCACTAGGTAAGCCTGTATTGATAGATACATTTCTCTTCAATTTCCACTTCCGCTCTTAATTGGAGCATGTAGGCATCACCAGACGCCTTCGAGACACCCTATCGCTAGCCAGCACTCTCGCCTCCTCCCACGTCAATCTCGCGCCCCTATGTTTTGTGGAACACTCGTCTTCGATGGCCTTCCGGGACGAGGGAATTTGTGTTAAGGCTGGGTGTTCAAGCCAAGCTACCACCGCGCCCTCAAGACGCTCATTATAGAAGGCTGCTGCGTCGGTTCTCGGTCTTATTGGTTATAAAATCAAACCACCTCATAGCTAATATTCTCCTCAAACAATTATTACTCTCAGAACTTAGAGACGCAACATCATCATAATTCCATATCCGCTCCCTAGTTGGAGCATATGGCGTCTACGGAGATCCTCCAGGCATCTCTGTTGGCTGCCAGCTTCTGCGCACTCTCCCAAGTCACGTCCGCGTCCCGTAGTTCTGATAAAAACTGCTGACGAAGAGCCAGTAGCGGACGTCTAGGACGTCAAATCTGATGCCCTGTAAAGTAGGCTAGCCTGGTTAAGGCTCTCAGTAGGTATCCGCCGTATACGGTCCCGCCAACCGTATCGCCTCCGCTTAGTAACAGTTTTTTTTTCTATTACTTCATTATATTCTAAGTCAAACAACCGCACGCCTAAGATTCTACTGAGACTTGGAGATACATCAATATATTAAATAATTAGTACTGAGGGGTTCATTGTCAATCAGTTCACAAATGTAGAGCGACGACCGATGAAGCGAGTCATCATTTTACGTTGAATACAATATATCATATTCTGCAAGACATAAGAGCGATGTCCTGCAGTACATTCACGCCATAGAGACACTTGAACAAAGGAACGTGGTCTATAAAGAGATCACGGGCGTGGTAACGCCTCAGTCTAGTCAGTCCCAGTTCCCAGTGCAGCCAGTTCAACGCCTCATTGCCGTAACATTCGCGTTACATAATTTAATCAATTATTTATTCGCCATGTAATAAATACGCATTAAACAGCAACCTCGTATTTTCTGTCAATCTCTAACGGGTGTAGAAGCTGCATAACCCACAACAACATAATTCTACATTTATACCATTTTATTAGTTCGGTGGAATGTAGAATGCTAGAATAAACTCGAAAATGGATGATATATGGAGAGAAAATGATAGAGTAGAGTACAACATAACATTCTGATCCGATAACATAAATAAATATACAATATATTTATTTAAACAGTTAAAAATTACCTTCTGGCTATCCGGTTCAAAGACTTTGTATCTGCCTCGGCATTGAGCAGTTTTTCTAAATGCTTCTTTCTTCTTTCCTTTATTTCTTTCACTGAGTAACCTTCCACAGTGCTTCGAAGAGCCCTTCCTCCGGTGTAAACTTGCTTTCTATACGCCTTGCGGTGGAAGTCACCATGGCTATCTGGTCCTGGGTAGTCATATTCATGAGAATGGCTGGGGTGATGAATGATCGGTTCCGCGGACGGAATTCCCAATATACCCTTGATTCTGGCTAACATATGGACCATGGCGGTGACCATGGCGACAAACGACATTGCTAGAAGGATCTTAATTATCACGAGGACAGCGACTGCCCCGTAGGCAAACTGAACTGCAAAAGAAGAGGAAGCTTAGAGATTGGTCGCTTTTGTGCGAGGTTATCTCACAGAGTAGAAAGGGTAAGAAATAGGGAAAATAAGAAGATACAAAAAGTGAAATAGAATACCTCCCTCCTATTTGCACAGACTTTCACATCTAGCAGACCTTCATGCTCAAGTTTAGTGCTACGGGAAATTGGATGTAAAAAATACACAGACACGTTCAGTAATGAGGAAGTTCAATGCTACGGGAAATTAGATACTAAAAATATAAGACTGGAAAAGAAAAGAAAATAATCTCGCAGAACTGCCTTATGTTCAAGGGAATAAAGTTATTTGAGGAAATGCCACAAAAGCATAAAACATGAAAACAGTGTAAATATATTTCAAATGAAATGTAAAGAGTATATGTACTATGTACTTGTATGTAAAAAAACTAGATTATTTATATTATAAATGGTGGATATACATAAATTAATATAAGTGTACACGGTACATATAAAATAATAGTTTGAATATTATAAATTAGAAAAGTAAGTGAACGATAGTAATGAATAATGTTAGAATTAGTATAGATGTAAACATTGTGCTGTTAATATTATATTGGACTATGTTTATAACTAAATAAAATAAAAAAAATATTTAAAAAATGTTTTCTTACACGCGGTAAAAATTCGAGCACACAAGAAGTTTCTCGAAAATTTATGAAAAAAAAAGATTTTAATAAAAACAAACTTCTTTGAACTACGTCACAAGTTGACTTAAATATATTTTTTTTACTCCAAGTATTTCAATTATCATTAATTTAAAATGGCAAAAAGCGATGTTTCCCTATTGATTATTCAAATTAAACAACCATACAAAATCCAGTAACTTTTAGCTTTACAGATACATTTAGAGAAAAGTTTGACACAAGAATTTTTGTAAGTTGATTTCCGCCGTTTGCCTGTCGTCCGTTTTCATATTGTTACTGAATTTTATATTTTGATGTTCGTTCAAAAATATATTCAGTGTTTCCGATGCCATATTTCAAATCGTGAGCATACAAGGAAAACCGGTTAAGTGAATTTCTTGCAATTTTTGGATTTTTTCACCAAGCTTTAGTGCTGAATGTTATCTTTTACTGAAAAAAACCAAGTTCACTTATATCTCAAAGTTTTTTTAGAAAATTGATAATGGTAGAATTGATTAAGTTAGTCTATGGACATTAGAGTGGACCGATGATGTATGCTGTTTTTTTTGACATCAAAGTGGAAGGGGTCTAAAAAGTTACATTTTGGATCACATTGAACGTAAAAATTATTTAAAAATAAATTCCATACTATTTTTGGCCCTCAACCGAGGTTTGAAGTTTATCACTGTCTGAACATTTTGATAATTATCTATATTAACAAATTACAACAGGGATGGAGAATATCTTAAATAAAGGAATATGGAAGTCTAGGCATTTACAGGGCTTATGACCTGTCATTGGCTGGTTTAAGTGGCCACTTTACACACTGTGTAACATTCACCATTTTACCTATGTTTAAACGTGCATATTTCTTCAATTCTAATATAACTTAATCACATAACAAATTCGAACACGTTTTGAAACTACCGAAATGCAAAAAGTTTTCACTTTGCGGAACTGATTCCGTTGAGCGCCTGACTTATATTGACGAAAACAATGACTCATTAAAAAAAATGCTACCCATTTACAACAAAAGAAAGTGTAACTCACGCCCATAGATTCTTATTAAATAAGGCTTAATGCATATTATAAAATAAAATTGGATTGATTTTCTTACTTAAATACGAAATGACAGCCGCTTTAGCGCAAAAATTCGACTTTTTCTAAAACTGCAAGCTCTGGTTGAGGGCCAAAGTAGTATCGAATATTTTTTTTGATATTTTTTTCATTTCGAATAATCCATTTCAAAATTCAGAAAAAAAATTAGCGGCCCACCCTAGTAAATCATCTGCGACGGGAAATATTGACGAAATCAAAACACTTCCATACTAACACACATTGCTAATCCTTTGACTACGTAAAAACTTCAATATTGATTGTCAACAAACAATAATTCTGAGTTGGCCAGTTTCCATGTATGCTCAAATTATGCGTTTAAATTTTTTGAACGGATCCCATTATTAACAATTTATTTTATTTACAAAATCTTACCTAAAAGTGCAGCATACGGCAGTTTATGATAATAAAATATTCTAGGCGATAAATCATTACTTTCTGTTTCATCGCCTTGTATTACAGAAATTGAAAAGACTAACACTATCAGAACTTTCCCTATAGCACGCATTACGGTTTTGAAATTCAAAAAATGCAGTCGTATATTAGCTCGAAAACATTTCACCAACTGAAAAGTCACTTCCTGGGAGACTTTCTTATAAGTGTTGTGTTCTGCATCCCTTCTCCACTCGCGAGATTCGTGAACCGAAAAAGTGCTAAATAATCGGTAATTGAAGTCTGCAAACTTGACCTCAGTATTTGTCAGAATACATCTGCACAGGTGATAATTTGATTATCACAATAGTTAAGGTATGGATAGGTTGAATGGGCATAATATCTGGATGGATCTTGATTATTTTACTCACAATGACGTTAGTTGTAATGACGTTTTTAAGGCCAAAGACGAGTGTTTATTTTATATATTTTTTTACGCGATTCCAGAAAATTGCGCAAAATCCGAACTAGGTACCGTAAAAGCATACAACATGAGAATTGTATGCTTTTAATTTGAGACGAAACTTCCGCGGCACATAATATAACATGTGGTATCATTGCTACTCAGGCAGCACTGGCAAAGTCCTTCCAAAGTTTTTGCTTTTGAACGTATAATTGCTGTCAAGAGGAAATTTAGACAAAGTAAGTAGTATTTATTGAGAAATTGACATTGATTTTTGATTAAAATATATTTCTGAATTACATATGCCTCAAAACTCTGTTATTAGTAAAAAAACGGTAGTGATCTAAATCGATTTAATAATACGACCTAGCGAGGAACTTTTCCGTAAACAAGTCAACGCCATGTTTGACACTTTCAGCGTAGGTTGGTAGAGAAAAACTAAAAATTCGCAGAAATGAAAGCATTTTTTTGGAAGGTAAATTGAGACTGTCTCAAATTAGGTGCATAAGTCTCGATTATTAAGTCTCAAATTGTCTCAAATCTCTACTGATAGTTATGTGTAATAATTAGGAGAAAACTCAATTATTTTATAATTAGGTACGACTACAGTAGTTATTTTATTGCAGAAAAGTACAGACTGAAGATAGTGAATGCATTTTAATATATTTTTTATTGATCTAGCATTAAACATGTCTCAAATTACACACACTCTCAATTTGAGATTAAAAATATTTTTTTTTTACGATTTTCGAAAGAGGTTCAATTTTGTTTTTGATTGGATTTTCTTTTTATTTGATGACGTAAGCGTTTCAAATTATATCATGCTTTTTAAATCTGAAAATTTGTTTTATTTCATTTCTCTAATTGTGCATAACAAATTTACAATATTATTCGTGAAAATAAATGTTGTCTCATGGTTAAAGCAGTAAAATGCTACATGGGAAACTACGACTTTCTTATTGTGTCTCATGTTTGAAACATTTGCAGGTAAATTGGGACAACAACAAAAAAAATAAAAAAATTGAAGGATATTAATATGTCCACACATGTGGTATGCTTCTGTAACCTGAAACATAGACTCAAATTGAATTTTGAAAGCGTAATATTAAATATATAAAAATATATAGTCAGTTGAAGTTGAAAACTGTCTCGAGGTCTATGCTTTTACAAGAATTTATAATAAATTTATCAAATAGTGGAAACGTGAACGATAAAATGTAAGGTAAACAGAGACGGAAGAATATGCCGAGTGGTATATTTGGCGAAATGGGGAAAGATGCTAAATAGGGAAACTTCCCCAATGGGAAAAGATGCCAAATAGTAGAAGATGCCGAATGGGGAAAAATGCCGAATGGGGGAACTTGTCAAATGGAAAAAGACGCCAAATCGGAGAAGATACCGATGGGGGAAGATGCGAAATGGGGGATGATGCCAGTTGGGCGAAGACGCCAAATAGAGTAAAGTGTCAAATGTTGCTTTTTTTGAACTCGAATCATTTGCTTTCGATAGCTAATGTGAGAATGAATAATATTATTATCAGTCGATTCGGGAAATCTGTAAGTATTAGTTTTTAAAGTCGAATCATTCCAATACATTTCCGATGCTTTTATCGATTAAAACCATTACGGCATTTTGATAAAATTCAAAAGTAAATAGGTTTTTTTCCACTTAAAAAATATGCTCTTCGCGAAACCACAATAATTAAGGATTAAATAATAATTCCTTGCTACCATAAACGAACCACGATCCATGGGTCCGGTATAAAAAATCATAATACTTATATGTAGGTAAATAAAGTGAATCACTCGTTTGTTAGTAAAATATTCAGAATTTATATGTCATGGTTCAATGTTAATATGAGGTCATTTCGATTGATTTAATTTTAATTAATACATTTTCAGCGAAATTTGGAACGATGCATAATGTGTCGAGAAAACTAAATGTCCGATTTCAATTTTAAAAATAACTAGTAATTTTAAACATAGTTTATGTTATTTTAAACTAGTTAAATTTGTTGTTTTTCAAGAGCAACTTTGGTTTTTATGCCCCAACGTCCAGAATGTGTAGATTAGTCAATTCATCACTCGACTGAGTTCTTTGGGATTTATCTTCCTGCTGGTCGGAGATCTTTTCGTCATTAATACAGCGCAGGATATAGAAGGATTTCGATGGCTTCATTTTAAGTCTTATTATGTATATCACGTTCTTTGAATATTTTAGATTGTAAACCGTTATTTTATTGTCCTTGTCTTTGATTAAGTTCTATTTGTGCAGCTTCTTGTATATATTTTTCTCGTAAATGTTGCAATTGACTTAGGCCATGAATGTTAAATAAAACAAGGCAGACATTTTGTTAGTATTGCCATTGTAGTAGATTTTTTTACCCGGCTTTCTTTTATGCCTTTCCTGAAAGGAGGTATGAAAATTGGAAAATAGTTTTCAGTCGTTGCCTAGTATGTGAAATGGTTCAGCCGGATGAATATCACCCACATGATGAAGGTTTCAGCACTTTTACTTCACAAAAATAAACAAATGGAAGAGTTGAGGAAATGTGGATGTCAAAACACAGGCAGAATGGTGCTCGTTACAACGTGTGTAGTGGCCACTTAAACCAGCCAATGTCAGTTCATAAACCCCGTAAATCCCTAGACTTCAATATTACCTTCTCAAAAATGTTTTCCCCTTTCGGTTGCAACAAATTTAGATCTAAATAATTCCCTAGGGAGGAAACCCAGCCAGTCTGCAAACATTTGGACATACTCAAAACATTGATGAATAAAGGTACCTGTTTATTTAGATACTATTTGCACTTAGTACGCAACTAGAGGATCTCAAAATATAATACTGGAAAATAAATCAAAAGGTATGTTTTAGAACTGTTTTATATATAAGGGAATATGTGCGTACTTAATTTTTTTTTGCCAATAAACTCCGTATTTCCGCAATGAACTGAATGAAGTATGTAGTTAGAAGGAATGCCATAAAACATAAAAGAATAGGAAAAGTGTAAATGTATATTTAAATTAAATGTAAAGACTATGTATCATGTACAAAATACTAGGTTAGACATATTATAAGTAAGAAATATTCGAAAGTTAATATAATTGTACAGTTTAAATGTTATAAATTAGGACAAGTGTACAATAGTAATAAATAATGGTATCATAAGTATAGATGTAAGTTTTATATTAGACTATGTTAATCATAAAACTAAATCAAATAAAAAAACAAATAATTACGTCGACATTGGCGACTATCGAACCTAACCTATCGACTATCAAAATATTGTTGGACCTACGCACCTAAATTAAAATTTACGTTGCGATAAACTGTAAAGATATAATTGTAAAATAGATGCTTCAATAATTTGAAGAAATGCCCCTTTGAATTATAAGTAGTTCATCGTCACGCAAAAGTGAAAACACACGTCGCCTCGTGATTGGTCTATTATCACAGAGTAATGAAAAGGATCACTTTTCCAAGTAAAAGTGTCTATTTTCACAAAGAAAGAAATTAATGTTTATTATTTGTTTCAAGCGTTATATTCACAAATGTATGCTTTGAGTTCATTGTGATACTTATTTTAAAGAATATTATTATTTTACTTTTGGTTCCACATCTCTTAAGATCGATAGTAAATGTCTACATATCGCACCTTTAGGACAAAAACGGCTTAACACAAAAAAAGCTTAAATAAGTTAACAACAATATTTTGAGTTGGTCAAAATTTTTTTAGACAAGGACTGGATTCAACTCCCCGGGGAGCTGTTTTTATTAACATATTACAACAGAGATAAAGAACATTTAAGATAAGGTAATATAGAAGTCTAGGCATCTACAGGGCTTATGACCTGTCAATGGCTGGTTTAAGTGGCCACTTTACACACTGTGTAACATTCACCATTCTGCCCATATTTGAACATCTATATTTCTCCTGTTTTGTTTTGTTTCACATCCAAATGTTATAATTTTGTATTTCTTAATGTAAGGTAGGTGCCATAAGGATGGGTTGAGGGAAGGATGATAAAAAAAGGTAATCAGCCAGATATAATATCGATAAATGCTGTTACTAAACAACTTTAGTTTCAATGACGTCATTGTCCCGACGTACCATGACCCGACATGCAGTTTGATTTTGTTACGGATTTTATTATCGTCAATTGCAGCGTATTTGTTACATGAAAGGAGAGGTGATCAGTCTTACGTTTTATCTGCCAGTCCAAGAATAATGAAGTATTTAAATAAAGAATCACCACTATATAATATGAATTGAATATTTTATGTTTTGCTTCGGTATTTTTAAAAATTTAATCTACATATTATCTTTCAATCATTAGAACAAACTTTACTTAAATGCTTCGTTTTATGTATATTTTGAGTACCAATGTACCAAAGTTTAATCTAAATTTCAAGATGCGCGATCTGCCGGTCGAAAAGTAATTATATTTTAGTTATATAAAACTTTTAAGTATTTGTTTTAATCAGAAATTAGTTGTTTTTATGAGATGTTTATTTATTTGATTTTTTTTATTACGCGATTTCGAGAAAAATGGCGTTTTAAAATGGCAAAATCGCATGATTTCCTTACTTCTTATCAGACTGCCTTAACTTTTCTTTTCGTAGGTAGGTTATTATTGTGCATTTTTGTAGGCGTTGTGTAATAAGCAATCTTTGCCTCAAATAAAGATAATATCGGAATGATAATGTCAAACATTTTTAATAAAAGTTTTAGCATGCAAGTAAAAAGATTCATCATTGCATAATACGTACGAGTACCTACCAATTTACACATGACACGAAAATTGGCCTTCAATGTATGACATAATTTAACATGTTGATCAGGTATTGTATGGAAATATACTTGGCAGGGTCTAAATTTTCTATCGTTTTTTAAAATCGTTATTTAAAAATAGAATAAAATGTTAGTTCTAAATTAATAATTATCGTATTCAAACTAAGCCCCTTACGTACACAATAAATGGCGACACATACGAAAGGTCTATTTCTTGTATGATTTCTTCATTTGCTTGCACCACGGCCCTCTTGCTGCTCCGGTATTTTATTCTAAGAAGACAGAGGATAGTAATATTAAACTACGACGTCGAAAGGTTTAAAAGTTGTTAAGGTTTGGTATGTCTTGACCTTTTCTACTAAATAGTTCTATCATGCGCGTGCGGTGTCCAAAATTGGTGTCTACAATAATTCGACTAATTATCTGTAGAGACGCGACACTTACAAAAAGCAATAAAGTTTTTCTTAATTTTATTTATAGCTACACATAATAAAAAATGTAATTTCAATAGCTGATTCTTTGTAACATTTCGATCGCCTACTAACTTAACTTTTGCGTAGATATTTAATGTATCTGAATCATAGAATTAAGAATAGTGCAGAAACCACATACGCGCATTAAATAGAAGGCGACTAAACTACTCTTAAAGGAGTAGTTTTACGTTTTGACCCATAAGTTTCTTTGTAGACGTCGCCCAGTACGCAACTCTCGATTTGAATTCAACTGTGCCGTGTTGTGTCGTTTAAAAGTGTTGAAATACTGCTGGGATCTTTAAAAAATAGGATGGGATCACATTTCATGTGTAAGTAGTAAATACATGTGTAAGTAGCAAATGCGTTACTAAAAAGTTTAATTATTTTTCCATCTGTCAGATTGTTAAAGAGAGGAAAATGGACATTTTGTTAGTGTTGACAGGGTAGTAAATTTTTTACGCTACTTTGCTCATCTAATGAGAGAACTAATGAAAATTGGACCTCTCGGATTAAACAACAGTTTGAAAATATCAATTGTATATAAAATAAATTTTGTTTCATTTTTTTAGTTCAAAGTTCATTAATTAAATTTATCTTAATAAATGACCCTTTACTTATCTACTCTGTTGTGTCAATCAATGTTACCGCGTGAACAATAAAATTTTAGAGAAATTAAAATTGCTTTTAAAAAAAATAAATTATCTTACATATGTGTTACAATTATATTTTTTGCGATATAGTAACATTACGCGGCAACGTCACGCATGCGCGCGGCGAAAGTGGCGCAAAGTAGGGGTTATTTTATACACAGTCCGATGTATTAAAATATGATTCTATGCTCCTTCAGGACTATTCTTAATTCTATGGTCAGATTCTTCTTTATTACGTTTAAGCGTAATAATAAAAAAAACAAATGCCGAATATCCTAGCACCAATGATTAGTCACGGTACTTTGGCGTCTGGCATGAGCCGAAAATATCTGGATTTGATGATTTTGAAACACAGTTTAATCGAAGTAAGTTCATTTTTTTTTATAAAGTTCTAGATTGAAAATATCAGCCAACGGTTTATATTCATTATTAAAAGTAGGTACCTGAACATTTAACATTTTCAGTTTTTATAAAATATAAAAGAGATATTATGATTTAATTATTTATTAATTTATTCAACGGCTAATGCCTTTAATAAAAGAAGAAAAAACGTAAAATACAAAAAAAAAAATCTCAAAACATCAGCAAATATAGATAACAAAGGAATTAATAAATATTTATGGGTGAAATTAAAGTAGGAGTACATAAAATAACTAAAGAACTTACAATAAATATTTTATGAATGCAATATTAGAATGACATGCATCTGTCAGAATATTGTGTTCTATTACATTTAAGGTAATCAGCGCCAGAGACAATATAAAACGTGGCCATAGTAATTTTGGAATGACATGCATCTGTCAGAATATTGTGTTCTATTACATTTAAGGTAATCAGCGCCAGAGACAATATAAAACGTTGACATAGTAATTTTGGAATGACATGCATCTGTCAGAATATTGTGTTCTATTACATTTAAGGTAATCAGCGCCAGAGATAATATAAAACGTTGGCATCGTAATTTTGAAATGACATGCATCTGTCAGAATATTGTGTTCTATTACATTTAAGGTAATTAGCGCCAGAGACAATATAAAACGTTGGCATAGTAATTTTGGAATGACATGCATCTGTCAGAATAATGTGTTCTATTACATTTAAGGTAATTAGCGCCAGAGACAATATAAAACGTTGGCATCGTAATTTTGAAATGACATGCATCTGTCAGAATATTGTGTTCTATTACATTTAAGGTAATCAGCGCCAGAGACAATATAAAACGTGGCCATAGTAATTTTGGAATGACATGCATCTGTCAGAATATTGTGTTCTATTACATTTAAGGTAATCAGCGCCAGAGACAATATAAAACGTGGCCATAGTAATTTTGGAATGACATGCATCTGTCAGAATATTGTGTTCTATTACATTTAAGGCAATCAGCGCCAGAGACAATATAAAACGTTGGCATCGTAATTTTGAAATGACATGCATCTGTCAGAATATTGTGTTCTATTACATTTAAGGTAATCAGCGCCAGAGACAATATAAAACGTTGGCATAGTAATTTTGGAATGACACGCATCTGTTAGAATATTGTGTATTATTACATTTAAGGTAATCAGCGCTAGAGACAATAAAATACGTTGGCATAGTAATTTTGGAATGACATGCATCAGTCAGAATATTGTGTCCTATTACATTTAAGGTAATCAGCGCTAGAGACAATATAATACGTTGGCATAGTAATTTTGAAAGAAATCCTTAAAAAGTGTTGATTTGAATTTGGAAAAGAAATGAAATGGATGTACATTTCCAAATTTGCAAACAAGTGATGGCAAAAAAAAATGCCAAAAACGTAGTTGCTATTATAATGAAAACGTAGTTCCACCAAGATGTCATTTAACTTTCCTCAATTTCTATATGTTATAAGTACCAATATTTGAAGCGTAAAAGTCATCATTTTGCTATAATATTATATAATTTAAAATTTCAGGGCAATGACTTTTCTCATTCAAAGCTCACAAAACAGTAATGCAGTATTTTTCGTGAAAAATAAATAAATATGTATATTTTATTAATTTATATAGCTACATAAAATAAAACATGTATTTTTTTCTCTAAAAATATATTTTTACATATTTAGTTAATCTAATAACTGTAATTTTACACAAAAGAGACTAGACTATATTTAAAAAACCCCAACCCTGAAGAAACATTCCACTTATTCATTCGAATATTATTGTGGAAAAATGAGTTCATTTGTTGACTGCTATTTCATTGATTAGTTGATAAATAAAGATCAAAGATGAATATACCATTGCTGGTAGTTTATTTTTCACTTCTTTTGGGGTAAGTATTAAAATAAAATAGATTAAAATATTTTTCAATATTGTGACTAAATCTCCATTAGGGATAAAATTATTTTTTATAATTTAACACTCCAAAGGCCTTCAAAATTTAATACATGTTTATCTTGTGTTAGAGAAAGTTTTTGCAGATATAAAAACAAACTCATTAAAGAAGAATTACTTGTGGACGAATGGAATAATTTGAAGTAGGGTAAAACCATCAATGATTGGCACTTTAAGCGTATTGATCGGGTCAATATTTATTTATAAATTAAACAATCATGTGAAGAATGAAAAAATTTTTTTCATCAACAAATTTTTGTTGATTTTAAACTTTTGATTGATATTAAGAGGATCTTAAATTTTTTAAAAGATAAATAAAGATGATTGAAAATAAACGCTTTCAGTCATTTATTGGCACCTCTAGTTATTCAATTTGCACAGCAATTTTGTCAGTTATTGGCACCTTTAAAATTCCGTGTATTTGGAAAAAAATAAAAGACGTGATATTTTTTTATATTTATTGAATGGATTTGATATTATTACAAAAAGACAAAGTATAACTCAGTCTGAATCACATGATGATAGCAACGCTCTTTCTATTTAAAAATTTGTCTTAAAAATATTTCCTTCGGAGTAT
Organism: Micrasema longulum; assembly: GCF_059751315.1. NCBI lineage: Eukaryota > Metazoa > Arthropoda > Insecta > Trichoptera > Brachycentridae > Micrasema > Micrasema longulum. The sequence continues at coordinate 218,493 of NW_028277786.1, forward strand.
TTTTTTTTACATATAACCCAATCTTTTTTGTACTAAATGCTAAAATAATTTACTTTATTTGTCGCAAATAATAAACAAACAATATCAATAACGCATGTAAAATACTGATTGGCATGTGCGAATAATTAAAATATTAACGAATAACTAATTACAACATAATATTAGTTATTGGCACAGTGCCGATCTCCGATTTTGTACATTTTTTTCATTGTTTGGTTGGCACCTATTGAAAAAAATAATTTCTGAATAAAATAATCACATTTGATACAAAACTAGTTTAATAAACATGTATTCAATCACTGGTAAACATAATAAAGTTAAGTTTTGTCCTAACCTTGCTGAAAATTAAAGTTTACCACAGCTCTATCCTTAAAAAAACCTTAAGAAACTCTCGATTTTTCGCACGTTTAAGTAGAGCGCATTTACAGATATTCAAAAATATAATTAAACTTCATAAATTTAAGTACTCCGTTTCCAATACTTAAATTACTAACCATCTTTTTTTAATTTGAATAAGAGAGTGCCAATTATCGGGGAGGTGCCGACAATACCCTGGTTTACCTATTTAGTTATTAATGATTGTGCGTATTAATTAATAAAAATAATCAAATGGTTTTTGGAAATTCAGATCTAATGCGGATATTCTCGGAATTCGGAATGATAGTAAAAGGGGAAATAAAAGAGACTTTCCAGGAAGATTTCGGTTTGGAGTCGCAACGGCTGCGTATCAGATAGAAGGTGCCTGGGATGCCGATGGTAAATATTTATTTGACTCACATGTTTTAAGAAATTAAAGGAAAACGTAACGAACAAAAAAAAACAAAAAAAATAATTAAAGGTGGTAGTAGTCGTTTGAAAAATTCATAAACGTTGCTCCAATAGTACAGCATTATTCCTGATACCATAATAATAATAATAAATCTTTATAACCCACCCGACAGACGTTGTCCTGCCTGAACGTTGGCTTGGTATAAGCTTGGAAAAAGACTTTTCATTGATAAGTAAGAACCTAGGTACTTGTTTATGATTGAATTCCAAAACTAAAAATTATTACTTTTCGAATATTGAATTTAAGTAGGTACCTAGGTACTTGTTTATGATTAAATTCCAAAACATAAAATAATTAATTTTCAAATATAGAAATCTTTTCATAAATTCCAAATTCGGATCTTCTCACCAACAGGAGTTCACTTTATTTATGAATGCGATTTTCAGAAATGTATTGAATGTCAGTTAATATTATTTCATTATTACCAAAAATGGGAAGAAATTATAAGGAATGTAAGGAAATAATCTGATTGGTATCCATAAAAAGCGAATGTTGTTTGTAAACATTAAAAAATAAACTTTTTTAAACACAAAAAACATGCATATATGCATTCTTGTCGAATGCAACTCTGGTAGATCGATGAAAAATAGATTTATGTTTCTTACTTTTAAAAAAAATATTCGATTGAAAATTAATACTAAATAATATTTTTGAACACGCGCAGCGCAAAGATCTACATTTTGCTGAAAACCGCACGTAAATCAGTAAAGCAGTTTAGGAGGAGTTTAGTGACATCACACATACAGAAGACTTATATATATAAGGATAATGTACAATGTGATAAATACAAAATAATAAAAAAGTATATACGGTTAAATGGTGGACTTATTGGCGTTAGCAAATACAGTCTGACCAAAAACAAATAAAAAATACAATAACAATTAAAATTAAATTATGGTGTCTAGTGATGATATTAATTTATAATTACTCCATTGCTACTACAGTGAAATTCATTTATTAAAAACGCTTTAAACACTTTTGAAAACATTTCTTAAAGTAATTTCCTTGATTTTTTTTGAAAGTTTATTAAATATTTTCATGGTCATGCATATGGGCCCTTTTTGAATAAACGCCAACGGAATTTGCGATTTTTTTATGTTTGTTGCAAACGTGATTATTTTCCTGTTTACAAACACATTTATGTCTCGTTTTAACAATGAGATAAAGTTCCAATGTAATAAATTTAGTCTAGTAAAAATTGGCCTGCATGTTGCTAGGTAATTAGCATTTACTATTTTCCTAACACATATTTTTTTAATTGTAAAAATAAAGAAAGCTAGTATCACTCCACTAAAAAAAAATACAACTAGATGTGGAAAACTTTTCTAATTTGTGCCCATTTCTAATCTTCCCAACGTAACGTATCAAAAATACGCAATCAGCGTACTAAATTCGATCAACGCGCATTTGTGGTGGCAGGCCTATGGCACAGAATACAGGCAGAATGATGATCTATTCCACATAATTTTAAATTAACAAAACTCCTCTAAGCATAGAGTACAAGATAAATATTTGAATAATTTTAATGTACGCAAAACACTGTGTTTTGGCGTGAACCTACTAATTACATAATCTAATCATCTATTTTATCGCATTTCATTGTAAACACATTAGATAAATAAATATTGAAGTATTATTCTTATTATTATTCTTAGTGGTGGGGGCCATGCAAGCTTCTGACGTTACAGCGACATGTGAAGATTTATTGAGACGGGTCCCCGTGAATAGTTCGAGCCCTCCTAGCCCAGGTCTATAAAGAGCCTGGCTACTGTGAGGAAGGCGAGAGTTTTCATTTTGCTAAATCTTCCCCTCCAAGCCCAGATCCGTTAAGTATCGGGCTATTAGGCAGGGGCGAGCTCTTTAACATCCTCATGTTCAATCAGTGGTCCCCCGAGAATGAGGCTCCTTTTACGATGCAAAGCATCACACTAATATAGAATGTGTATGGGTGTTTCCTCTTCTGCACTGCAGAACCTACATCTAGAAGTTTCGGAAAGGTTCAATGTTGACAGTTTGAAAAATCACTAATTTGTCTCTCATGAAAAATTGGAATTTTGGAGATACTGTAGTTTACCTCTCGCATACAAAAATGTAAAAGCATATAACATATGCATTTGTATAGAAAATTTCTTCATGGGGTCGATTATCTGGGATAGTTGCTGAATGTGCATCTTGAGTAGTTTATGCTATGTATATGTGCCGCATGTAATGTATATGTTTGTGTATGTTTTATATGTGCGTTCATGTGTGTGCGTGGATGCCTCGGCGTGTACATTCGGTATTTTTATTTATTTTAATTTATTACCTCCATGGAAAACGCAAATGTCAACAATTATTCTTTTCTCACTTAAAATTCTTATTTATTTTTTATTTTTTTGTCACATTTAATGTTTATATCTTTTTAATTTATGAAAACTTAATTGGTCTTTTTATGTTAAAAAAATGTTGTTTTTAATACTTATTTTGTATGACTGTATGTTTTCTGAATAAAATAAAATAAAATGAAATAAAATGAAATAAAATGAAATAAAATGAAATAAAATGAAATAAAATGAAATAAAATGAAATAAATTGAAATAAAATAAAATAAAATAAAATATAGGGCGTACAAAGAAAGAAAACAAGAATAATCTTGATGTAATAATAATAAAATAATGATGATTTTTTCCAGTTTAATGGCTCTTATTTCTTCATCTGCACTGCAGAACCTACATCTAGAAGTTTCGGAAAGGTTCATTCTAGCAAGATGTTTGTTCAATCTGCAGTGCCCTGTAAGGGCTTTAGTGATAACCCTCACTTGATTTTGGCTGAGCTTTATTAGGTCAAAGCAAAACTTTGCAAGTACCCTTTTATCAGTTCCTTCGCATGGTGCTGACCAGGTACTTTTTGCCAGATGGCTCATGACTGGCCCATGACCAAAGCTCGTTACGAGGGGCACATTTAGGCAACCCAGAGTAGGGTTCAGGACCTATTTGGGCTGTCTCAGCTCCATATTGGAGTATTGCGCTATCGAAGATTTTAATAATTTAATATGTTTACAGGCAAATCGGAAAACATATGGGATCATTTGACCCACAATCATCCAGATATGATAAGTGATCAAAGCGCGGGAGATGTCGCCTGTGATTCCTACAGACTGTACAAGAGAGATGTTGAAATGATCAAAGAATTAGGAGTGGATTTTTACAGATTTTCTATATCCTGGTCCCGCTTGCTTCCTTCAGGATTCGATGATAAAGTTAATAAAGAAGCAGTTAGATACTACAACAATTTGATAAACGAACTTTTGTTAAAAAATATCACACCTGTTATCACTTTGTATCACTGGGATCTACCTCAAAAGCTGCAGGATCTTGGAGGCTGGACCAATCCTTTTATGGCTGATTATTTTGTTAATTACGCGAGAGTTGCTTTTGAGAATTTCGGTGATAGGGTCAAAGAATGGATAACGTTTAACGAACCAAAGGATGTGTGCTATTTGGCATATGGCTGGACAACCAGAGCACCTGCTTTGAACTTCCAAGGAGTTGCAGAGTATTTATGCGGACATACATTGCTTCTAGCCCATGCCAAAGCTTACCATTTATACGATGATGTTTTTAGGAAGTCACAAAACGGTAGGAACGTACATTAATTTGATAAGTTATTGATAAATAAATTAAATTGATGCGATATGAATCTACTACTATCATTTGTGATGCAATCATTTGGATTATGAAATTACATTTGCACAATTATTACAATATGATATAATATTGTTTAAAGATGAGCGATCAAAATTCAACAATTAGTTATCATTTTCAGGGAGGATTTCACTAACGCTCAATTCACGATGGTATGAACCAAAAACAGATTCTATTGAGGACAATAAATTAGCGATCAGTGGACTAGAGTTTCAAGTGAGATATTTTTTGATCCTGTAACCTGAATTTGATAGTACTAAAAAGGGTTATCTTTTATTCTGTTGCTGTTTTTTAGCATTCGAAAAATTAAAATGAAGTGAATAGATGATTAAAATTATAAGCTTAGTTGATCATTTAAAAAAATGTTTTTTTCAGAGTTTTATCTTTATAACTCAATATATTGCTCTAGGGCTCATAAAGCCAGAGTTTGCGCTTTTTATGTTCAGTAATGAGGAAGTTCAATGCTACGAGAAATTTTATATGGAAAATGTTTTCTTACACGCGGTAAAAATCAGACCGTTTAATTGTACTGCGAAGTTTCTTGAAAATGTATGAAAATGGATTTAATAAAAACTAAGTACTGTAATTGACGTCACGATTTCTTGTGAATCAACCGATGATAGATTGATGAGTGTTGTGATAGATTTCTGGTTTACGGAAAGCTAATTCACCAATAAGCATGACTCACTGAAGAGGACTTGTAACGTCACAGGCGCACGCGGTGTAATTTTAAAATTGCTGAACTTTAAAAAATCAAAGCGCTGATAAAAATATAGCGTTTTTTGGTTTGGCTTTGATTGTCTAATGACAAATAAAAAATATGGAAAAACACCGAACCTCATCATTGTTTAAAAATGGAACTTGGAAAAGTAATGTGCGGTAAAAAAATATATTTTTTGTAACTTCCGAATGCACGAAAAATGTATTTTAAAGCATACTGAATCTACTATACATAATATCATCATTTATATTCGCCGGCATTCTCTTACTTAATTATACATTTTACACATTTTAATATGAAAGTTCCAGTACTATTTACCTTGCTTATAATGCACAAGGTTTATATTTCACAAGTGGGGTTTGTTTCTTGGCTATCTTCATCTAAGCAGTGTAGGAAAAGATAGCAAAATTTGGCTGCATACCATTAGAAAAACATCTCTGCATTTGCGTATATATGCTTGGTAAAGCAAAAACCACAAAAAAACTAATCGAAGAGAAGCCGGACCCATTGATAGACAGCAGGCCTTCCGTTTCAATAGAAGAGATTACAGCATTTAATGCCCTGTTATCATTTATTGGCCTAATTATCAGTACTATTCTAATCATGAAAGCTACTACCTATTGTTACAAGTCATTGTGACTTTTGGCGGAACGGATGTGCCTTAGATCGTCACCAAAGCTTCTGTTCGCGTTTCCAGGTTATGTATTTTGAAGTGAAATTGAAGGCAATGCATAAACATGTGGTAAACATCTTGAGGTGGAACTTAATCTTACTCTAAGGCTTACTTAAACCATTGTTTTTATTTAAAGTAGAAAAATTGCATCGGCGCTTTATGTTATATTCATTTTTTGTTTAGTTGGGCTGGTTTGCCCATCCAATCTTCTCGAAGCACGGAGACTATCCCGAAGTCTTAAAGTCCTCAATAGCCAAAAGGAGCAAGGAACAGGGGTTCAGCCACTCCCGTCTACCGATCTTCACGGGGGAGGAGATAGAGTACATCAGGGGGACCTTCGACTTTTTTGGACTAAACTACTACACCTCCCGTGTTGCTGGCGTTATGCCAGAGGGCGAGACCTACCAGATACCATCCTATTTGGATGATTGTGGCGCAGAAATAACACACAGAAAGGAGTGGAAGTTTTCCCCAGTTTCTCCCTGGCTTATGGTAAGAAAAATACGTTAATAGGATACGCGGTGGATTATGACACGAGAGTAGTGCCTTTTTTATAAACTAAAACTAAATTTTTACATGTCTCTCTGTCCTGGGCACTCTGTTTCCACCCATGTCCCACGAGTTTAACGGATAATTAAATATAGGCACTTAATACTCGATTTTCTTTTCAGATTGTTCCGACAGGATTGACGAAGCTTTTGAACTGGATAAAGAATGAGTATAATGATCCAGAGATAATCATTTACGAGGCAGGATACTCTGATGGGGGAGAACTCGATGATGTTGACAGGATTGATTTTCACAAAAGTTACCTTAACGCTGTCCTGGACGCTATTGATGATGGCTGCAATATTACGGGCTACTCCATGTGGAGTCTCATGGACAACTTTGAGTGGATGGAAGGATATAAGTATGAGTGATTTCATTGCAATATTTTAATAAAATAAAATATTTGAAATAGAGAACCTTCGATGGTATAAGGGAATATGACGATCCAGACCGGGAGTCGGCAGTTTGTCGAGCGAGAAGAGCCAAATTGTCACCAAAACAAAGGTACTAGAGAGCCGCAGATACTGATTTTCAGGGAAAAAGATGTTCGAGATTTTAGATTAAAAAAAGTAATTAAAACGGCGTCCATGCATCGCTTTTGACAGCTTTACTAAATTTGGCAAATATCTACATATTTTTAATTGAAATTTTAAGTTTATTTTATATTTGGTTCATAGCTAGGTCCGGTACTTTGCCGTCGGTTTCAAATGCTGTTACTCGCACGTCGCTCATATTGCCCAATACGAGTGTGGTCATGTGCGGCCGGCTCAAGAGTGGTATACAGTATGCCGTATGCCGTACGCGTCTAAGTTTGCTCGCCCGCTCTATCTCATAAATTAAAAGGTTGCTTGAGATGGGTTGAAATTGGAGTTTGTGTCTGAAGAGCCGCTCTGCCCACCCCCGGCCTGACAGAGCACTGATATCTTACGTGGATGTTTTCGCCAGATTTAGGAGCGTTCGAAGTCGCTTGGAGGCAGTTAAGTCTGTTTGTAGTCTGAAAATGATTGTTTCTAATCAATGTTTTAAAAAAAAATTACTTTGTGATTTTTAAATTATGTTTTTTTTACTTTTTATCTCAAATAAAAAAGGTGTTTGGGGGCGTTTTGACATGGTTTTGACTGGTTTCAGTCTTTAAATCACCCTGATGCCTAATGTTCGTGATTGTATAGATAGACGACATATATTGATGACGTAAATACATTGATATAGTATGTAATTTGATATAAAATACTAACATTATACGCCTGTGTAAGGATTATATTTGGTTATTTTTAGTGGCCATTTTGGACTGTATGCGGTCGATATGAAACATCCCAACAGAACAAGAACTCCAAAATCATCAGCGAAGTTTGTAAAAGAATTAACAAAAAATCGTACAATTTAAATAAATTTATTTTATGACTTTATTTTGAAAAATATCCCAACTTTAAATGCAAATTAAAGATATGTTTTTTAACCACACAAGCGTTATTATTTAAAAGTTCTATTAGTGAAAATAAGTATTTTACCGTGGTTTACTGAAATGAATTCAACAAATTCAACTTTTATTTCTACACTCCTGCTCCGAACCTGAGGTTCGTTGAGCGCTCCGACCCGCAGTCATGACTAACCACGTCTAGAGCCTGGCCGAAGGTGCCTCCTGCTCGCAGACCGCTGCGTTAGCCAGGCTCTGGACGGGGTAATCTCACAGACTAAGCAACGAGGTTCCGCGCCGCAGGCCACCGAGCTAAAGCAGGGTGCGGGCGATTGACTTTTCAAAAGGGACGGTGGCGTGTGCGCAGCGCCCCCTGGCTGCGGCTCCGCCCTCGACGACGCTAGTACCCCTCCACCCCGGGGGCGAACGCTGCGCGGGGCGAGGCCGTAGCTAGGTGCACGGTTACTGTATTTGTCACAAAAGCGACGCACCGTCCTGAGTCCGGACTTACAACCCGGATCCAGGAACTGGAGCATAGTCGGATCGGCGAAAATTTCGATGGTCGAGTGGCCGCTCGTGCCTTCCTGGTGAGCACGAGCGCGCGTGTCGGCAACAATTACAATGATGATGATGATGATGTTATTGATGATTATAATGATTGATGATGATGATGGTGAAGATAATTCATTATTCTAGTACCTATTTCGTATATCCCTCAGTTAATTAATTTCCGTTGCTTTTAATAACAGATTATATTTTTTATGTAATTGAATAACTAAAACAAAGATCAAAAGTAGGTACGTGCTAATTATGTGTAAAATAAAATAGATGATTAAATATAATGGGCGTGATACTTACCGATAACAACTCATAAATTAAACAATTATGCCATTTATTTATTTTTCCTGATGGATATCTATCTAGTACATAATACCCAGTACCCGATAGTCGAGTACAAAAACAGTACTTTATTTTACAGATCACTCATATCAAACGTGAAATTTATGTATCACATATTTTTATTTATTAATTTAATTAATGATTTATCATAATACGATTTGGTAGAGAACTTTCTTTTTTTACAGCACTATGGAATGATTTCAAACAAAGCAACGTGAATTCTTGATGAAGAAGCTCCGTGGTTTATTGGTTTATTTGTATAAAGACTGTTAAACTAAGCTAATATTTTTTCAATTTCCATATACCGTATTATAAGCGCTATGATTTTTTGAAGTTTTGTATTTCTGAAATATCTCCGCGTGTAAGGTCAGAGGTTGTCTTCTGCTTATTCTCTGTCAGTTCTGCCGATTGGTCCGTTTACGGTTAGTAAACCGGATATTTCTGCAGCTCCCTTATCATTGGTTGATTCATATAAACAAGTGACGTCGTTCAAAGTAGTTCGTCTTTATTAAAATATTTTTTATTATTTTCTTCGTACATTTTTTTTATTTAATGCTCTAATTTTTACCACGCGCGAGAAAACATTTTTTGAAGGGCTGAAGTTCCTCATTGTACTGCTCATTGGTGAGACCTCAGTTAGAATACGCATCTCAAATCTGGTCACCTATTTATAGTGTAAATATAGATGGGTTCGAATAGGGTCATAGTGAGTCACGTCTTGCTGGAGGGCATGGTTCTATTCTCAGTTCTCTCTATTGGTGCGATTTCATCTAAATGCCAAAAAAAATAACGACCATTTTGATATATTTAATACTTCACCTGCATAATTAGATCAAAATTTATGTTAACTAAAAACATAATATGTTATCAGCAAAAACAATGTTTCAATTGAACGTAGTTATGCAGAAAACAGCCAGTCCACAATTTTGAAAAAATGAGATATTGATGTTATCGGGTGCAGTAAGGTCAATTCTATGTTTTGCTAAAAACAGCCAGACAGCTTTCATACAAAAAACGGTATTAATCACCTTCTGAAAATGGTGACGATGACAAAAACGGCATTTCTCAATTTGCAGAAAACACCCACAGCACTAGAAAAATCTGATGGTACTTTAAAAATCATTAAAACTGGTCAAATACATAATTAGATTCTTGTTTGTAACATTTAAAAAAAACTTATGTATCCATTGTTTATCATTTGTTAAAGTCAAAAACATTCCAATTGTTGCGTAAATTTGATAATTCACTCTTTTCACAAAACTGCTATTATCTCAGTTTCACTTTTCTATAGCTGGCTGCTTTCTGCAAAACTACGTTCAATTGGTCACTCCTTTTGTACCGACTTGATTATTATATTAATGAATGTACTTTTTAAAATTTGTTTATATAAATACATGTGTGTATTTTTAATTTAAGCACTATCCTACTAAATGTTATTAAATATTTTTATAAAACCACTCACTGACTTTTCTATGCCAACCGGTTTAGGGACGGATACGTCTTAGTTAATGCGTTGAATATTTATAATATCAGTATTATTCATTCAGTTATTAATTAACACTTTGAAACAACTTAATTGCGTACTTATGAATAACTTTTTTTTTATCTTTCTTATTTTTACTAATTTTACTTTTAAACCTTTTTATAAAAGGCAAAACTACTACCTACATATTATTGTTTGCAAACTTTATTACGTATTACACAAGCAAATTTGTACAGTAAAAGCCCTTCGGGCGTTTAATGTAAAACAATAAAATGATTATTAACTTGGTAATGTATCCAAAATAAAACAAGTTTATTGGATTGTAATTCTACTTTATTTTTACCAAATTACCAAATTAAATATGAAATTCTACCAATTATCTGCATACACAATAAAAAAAAAAATGATTATTGATATTTATTCTATGATTTTAAATATGATTTTTCTGTGTTATTGTGCCATGTGCTCTCTTTCGCAATGCGACGTTTTGGATCGTATTGCAGCGTTCATGATTAGAGTTAATGGTTTGAGAAAGTTCTGTGCTAATTAAAATAGGAAAAAATGAAGGAATACAGATGTTCAAATATAGGCAGAATGGAGAATGTGTGAACAATTAAACCAGCCAAGTCATAAGTCCTGTAGAAGACTTGACTTCTAAATATTATAACTTTGAACTACGTCAAAGTTCTGCCGAATTAATCAATGATAGAGTGTTGTGGATAGATTTACGGATTTCGCGAAGCTAAATCACCGATCAGCAGAACTCACCGACTAGAACCAACGTCACGGGTGGAGTAATTTAAAAATTACACAAATAAAAAAATATCATAGCGCTGACAATACGATACGTAAAAATACATTTTTTTGGCTTAGTTTTAGAGTTTAATAACTAATTAATATTATTTTTTTTTAAAACGTAATTTTATTTCCTCATTTGAGTGAGTATTTGTGCAATCTTATGCACTTAGGATTTGTACCTTGTCAATGTAAAAGTTCAGCCCTACGGAAAATTGGATGTGAAAAAATGTATTCGAGCGCTCGGTAAAAATAAGGGCATTACATTGTTCGGTAAAGTTTCTTAAAAATACATTAAATTTCCAGTAGCACTGAACTTTCTCATTACATCAACCCGAATCGAACCCAAGACCTCTAGCATGGTAGGCAAACGCGCTGACCACTACGCCACGAGGCTGACGAAATAAACGTTTGTAACAGTCATAACTTTTTATTTTATAATAATTTATCATCAAATACAAAGCAAATGCCTATTCGATTAATAAAATCAAGTATGTAGTAACATTTTTTATTGATTTATTTATTATTCAGCACAAGTGCCGTCAGAATAAAAAATATAACAGTAAAATGTGTTGAATTATACAAAAATCAATATGAAAACATAGATATATAGCAACAAAAATATAAAAAAAGTGTAATGGTCAGCGCGTTTGCCTTCCATGCAAGAGGTCTCGGGTTCGATTCCCGATATGGTTGATATGAATAATTGATTGAAAAGGGTTTTTTCACACTACAATATTTCATAGTCTGGTACATGCAGCGAAATACTGATCATCTTTCATTCATGTAACAAAAATGATCAAGATACGCTGCGATTGGTGTACCAATGCAGTGCCCTATGCACCATTAGGTGCGGAAAAGGATCGATGATGGTGATGATGAAATGTAAAAATTTCAATAAAAAAATATGGATACGAAAATCGTATATGAGATTAAAAAAAGTCGATATATTTATTACAAATATAAAAAAAAATAGTAAAGCCAATGATTCGAGATATACCTGTAGGTGATTGATATGATAGATCAAATTTAATAAACAACATTTGATAATCGATTACAAGCCCACCACTTCAATTAACTGTAAATCTGATAACTAATATGCCTTAGAGATAAAATATTAAATAATTTTTTAAAACAGTTGTTTTAATCTTCCTTGTTAACAACAAATGATATTTAAGAAATAAAATTGTTGAAAAACTAATTAATTATGAAATTTATTGCAAAAGAGGTGGAAATTATTTTTGAGAAGGGAATATGGAAGTCTACGCAGCTACAGGGCTTATGATCTGTCATTGGCTGGTTCTAGTTGCCACCGTACATACCGTGTAACACTTACCATTCTGTCTATGTTTGAACAGTCACATTTCCTCAACTCTTCCATCCGTTGAAATTAGTGAAGTACGAAAACGATGTGACAGTTTGATTCGAATAGATTCACTTTCCTCATAGGTTGAACTTTATTGCAGCGGAGAGGGAAAACATTTTTGAAAAGGGAAAATGGAAGTCTAGGCAATTACTAGGCCACTTTACAAACAAACATTTATCATATTGCCTGTGTTTGAACATCAACATTACCTTAACTCTTCCATTTTTGACTTTTGTGAAGCAAAACAGCTTAAACCTTCATTGATGTGAGTGGGATTTACTTGACTGAATTATTATAAAGAATGTTACATAGTGTATTAAGTGACCACATGAGGACTGTAAATGCCTAGACTTCCATATTTGTAATATTTTAATTCTAATAACTCCCTAAGTGGTGTCCATGTTTACAAAAATCTGGATAAACTCATAATATTATACATGAAATGGTTTATTGACAGATGATTTCAAACTGCTAAAAATAGTTGCAATATAAATTTATTATAATAACAGCACTGCAAAAAGAAAATCAGGTTTCAATAAACATTTTAGTATTCTTAAATTTGTTAGGATTGTAGTCTGGATCGTTGGCGATTCGCTCTTGAATTGATTTATTTATGGCGGCCCGGATGGACGCCAACAACTCTTCATTTTTGATGGAATCTGACATCACCCTGGAAGCATTCACGCCTACAACCCTGCTTACAGCAAACTCTAAACTGTCCATAGGAGTGGAAAGTTTCAACTGCACTATTTTGGGGATCATTCGCCGTGAGATTCCAGATAAATAACTATCGCTAAAGGCCAATGACAGTGAATGAGCATTCCCATCTCCCCTGATGATGCTTGCCCAAAGAGATTCTGGGCACTGAGACATACATGGAGATATTTCGGCATCTGATATAGTTGCTAAACACTGGCTCGGTGATGGTTTGAATCTCTTTTGGACTCTTGGAATCGAAACACGTTGCAGAGGAGGAATTTTTCTAACTTTTGATTCTAGATAAGCTTCACTGTACCTCTCACCACCGATAACACTTACATTTTCCACGTCATTCTTCATGATTGCATGCATGGTTAAATTGGAATCACTTAAACACACTTTTGCGAATTCCATTTCGATGATTTAAACTCTGGAAAATACGCAGTTATTTAATGGTTATATTTTTGGCGATTCAACGCGTGACCCGTTGGTTGGTGAGTTTTATTACCAAAATATTTTAACCTACCTACCCGTCACTTACCTACATGACAGTTTATCGATTTCAAGACAGTAAAAAAAAACATAATGTAACCAAAATGTTTGTGCGGAGTACCAACAAATTAAAACGGAATATGGTTATGGGTAGGTACCTGCATTGTTTTGCTCTAACTTTATTAAGATATATTTTCTCAATTTCCGGATTTTTTTTTCTTTTAAAAATAATAGATATTTTTTGTTTGTGCTTTGCGTCATTGCAAATTGAGCCATTTTACTGGTTTTTTTTTTATTTTAATTTAATTTTGTTTCTTTATACGCCCCATGCTTTGACATTTTTGTATGCGAGATGTAAACAAACTACAGAAGTATGTTCAAAAATTTTTTTTTTCATGAGACACAAATTAGTGATTTTTAATACTGAGAACATCTTGTATTTTTCAATGAGGGGCTTAAACATAATTTTGTATTCCAAAATATATTGATACACATTACAAAAACACACTTTTTTAAAATCTTTGGGATTACTGTGTGTTTTCTTGAATGAAAAAAAAAAACCTTTGTAAATAAAGAAGTTAGAAGTTAATGCTATTTACCATGCAATGGAGGACGAAAAATTTGATTCGGCATAGTAATAACTTGATTTCATCATATTTGCATATCCGTAGTTTACCTCTCGCGATTTTAAAAATACACATAGGCATAGCCTATGCTTGGGGATACTGGTATTTTCAGAGAGCATAAATTTACACATAAATACATATGTAACATTATATGCATACACATGTATCACTCTGACAGATTTAAAATTGACACTTAAAATGCGTTACGTAACTTGATAGAAACTTTTTAATTAAATTTATTATGGCTTTTACCATTCTTGGTAATATCAGCCAGAAACATACAATATTTACAAATGTTAAATGGGAACAAAACAATACTTCAGAAAACAAGGCAGAAAAATCAGATAAACCTTAAACAACTTTAAAATACTAATCATTAAATTGAAATAACAAAAAATGGAAATAAAAGAATAATCGCAATAATAATAATATGCATTATTAAAAGAAAAAAACCCAAAACCTTGATAGTACACATTTTACAACATAAATATATAAAAACGAAACAACAACAAACAAACCATCACGCCATTTCCGCCTAGGGGTAGGCAGAGAGGATAGAACGTCATATCACTTCTTCTTTGCACACATACCCCGCTTCCTCTACATTCATACATCTTCTCATGCACGCAAGCCGATTATTCCTACTCTTGACATGTCCATCTTCAAGTATTTTATGAACTTGATCGTGCCATGTCTTCCTCGGTTTTCCTCGTTTTCTGTATCCATCAACTTTCGCATCGCAGATCCTTTTAGCCGTTTTTTAACTGTCCATTCGCTCTACATGTCCAAACCATCGCAGCACCCCTTTCTCGATTCTGTCGATAATGCATGTCTCAGCCGTACACAGTTCACGGATCTCAACATTTGTGCACCTATCGTACAATGATTTACCACACATTAGAGTTGGCACTAGAACTCCATTATGAACTGCTACTTCTCCTCCTGCGATAAATATTGATTTGCCAAATTAGATTTCAGTGCACCGTTCACCCTGTTCCCGGCACTCACCCTCCTTTCAATAGCTTTCTCGGTCTTTCCATCCCTAGTGAACATACTTTCCAGATACACAAATTATTTTACCTGATTCTCCGTTCACACAGATCTCACATTTAGTTATATTTTCATCCCCAACCCTAGATCTTCACAGGTCGCAGTAATGTCAGGAACTTAAATAGCACTGACCCCCACCTCTAACTCAAAATTACTGACTACTGGAGAGCAAAAATTTAGTTTCACTGTACATAAAGTTATACATCTAATAAAAAGTGACAGCTTTTTCAGTAATTTTTTTAATCATGTATTTGTAGTAAGTTCATCAGGATTAAATGAAAGTGTAATTGTTAAAAAAAAAATATATAAAAATGTAAAATGAAAAAAATAAATACCGGAAAGTGAAGTAACTGGTATATCTTCTCAGGGATTTGTGATAGAATTAAGACTGTGTTAGTCGAATATGCAGAACGAAATTCACGTTTCGACTGTGTCCATAACTCAAAATTAATATTTTTTTTAATTGCAGCAGTCTTCTACTAAGTGTGCTATATGTTGTTTACTATAAATATTTAGGTAGATCTGTTGTTTCAAAAATAAAATAAAATAAATAAAAAAATTGTACCATCTTTGTTACAATATGGTATTGTTGGATGGGGTAGTGCATATGCCAATATATTAAACCCTCTTAAAACGGTACAAAGATTAATTATTAAAGTAATTTTAAAGAAACTCCCAACATTCATTACTGAAAGTGTTTATAAATTATTTAAAGTTCATACAAATTTACAAACAAGAAAAAATAAGAAAAGTTGAGATGAATAAGTCACTCAAATACCAAAATAATATTAAAATCCCTAAATTCCACACAAGTCATGGTCAAAATAGCTTTGTCTTTAAAGGTGTCGAAAATTAAAATAATCTCCCCGATGAACTTCAAAACTATTAAAACGAATATATCTATAAATAAATTCAAGGTAAATCTGAAGAAATTTTTTGAACACGTGTAAAAACTGCATTAAATTTTAATTAGTATGAATGTATTATTGTTTTATGATTTTTCTTTATATTTCCTATGTTTTTTTTTCTCATGTACTCGTATTTAAAATTATATAAACTCTTAAAAATAAACAACTACAACAGTGTAAGTCACTCTCCAAGCACAAGAGTTTTTATTTTATAAATGTAATACAATAGAAGAAAAATCCTCTTTTTGAAATATAAACCTTGTATATTGTAAACATGGTAAAAAATAATGCAACTCCCATATAAAAAAAAATATATGAAAAAATCACAAGAGTTAGTCTCTTTTTTGGAGAGTTACAGTGATAAAATTTACTAGATGTGTAAAAGTAGATTTGTATAGAATTTTTAAAAACATTTTATGAAATTTATTTAAAAAAATATATATATGTAAAAAATAAGCAACTCCCAGTAAAAAAAACTTGAGTTGTGCATAAATAATTGAAAATAAGTATTACTTAGATTTCACGTTTTACTTTGAGTTCGTTTTTCAGTTTTACCAATTTTCGTACCATAAAAGCCATAAAATAATTGTTATTTATCAACAAATGTTCCTACTGAAAATTTGGTTTCAATAATCTGCTTATTCGGCTTACATAATCGTATTAACAAATATATGATTTATTGATAATTATGTATTCGGTAATCGTGTACGATATGAAAGATATGGCGAAAATATTTAGATTAAATGTTAATTCGTTTTGTATAAATATAATGAGAATCGACAGGGTCTACAAGAGTGGATTTGACCCGTGCGGTGGAGGATCGATAACTATGAGTTTCAAGTGTTTTTTTATTGTTTGCGCACTCTTTGTGAGGTGATTATTAAACATTTTAATTTTTTTTATATACGTAAACGGGAATATATGGAAATCATCTCTGAAAATAAGATCGCCATACGAGAAAAAAAAACTATTAAAATCACATGGAATCGTCATGTATATTTAAACGTTTTTTTCCTTACCATATTATGTTTTGATTTTGATACATTTTTAAAAATAAATTTATTGCAACAGAATAAGAAAACATTTTAATGAGGGAATATCTGAGTCTAGGTATTTACAGGGCTTATGACCTATAATTAGCTGGTTAAAGCGGTAACTTTACACAATGTGTAGTATTCACTATTCTGCCTTTGTTTAAATATCCACATTTTCTCATCTCTTCCATCTGTTGATTTTTGTGAAGTGAAAGAGCTGAAACCTTTTTCACGTGAGTGTGGTTCATCCGGCTGAACCAATTGAAAGCAATTTTCCAATTTTTGTTACACAGTGTGTAAAGTGGCCACATAATCCAGCCAATGAAAAGTCATAAGCCCTGTAAATGCCTAGACTTTCATATTCACTTCTCAAAATGATTTCCCTCTATGTTCAACAAATTTAAATCTGAATAATTCCCAAGGGAGGAAATCTAGCCTTTTATTTTTTCTTGGTCTTTTCTTAAAAATGGTGATTATACCTATGAACCAGTTTAAGGTTTTGAATAAAGCCCAATATGTACAAAAAAATATCCATATTATCCGCATAAGCCGTATTTAGCAATCGAACTGCCGTACCAATAGGTGGATTCTGACTTGCATTTGTATGGCTTTTGGGTGTGTAAAAAAGTGCATGATATCCCGCTCTAGTATAATTATTGGGAACATACAAACTGATCTCTTTCAGGGATGGGCTAGTAATATTACAAAAAAAAAATAGTATTATGTTTTAGGTATAATATACTTCTATATAATCCCCTTACGAGAAGAAAAATATCTGGCGACCCTCTCGCCTCCAGGATCAACTTTTGGCTTGCTTGCGTAAATTACGGTCCTGAGGGGTGCACCAGATCTAAAAAATCTACCCTCCCAGGACTTTTGTATTATTTGTGACTGCGAGTCTCCTAAGCATGACTTAAAGATATCTGACTACCGCCACTCCAAGACCTAATTTTATTAGGCTTCTATTGTATGCAGTTTTTCATCTATTGATTTTATTTTTACCTTGTTTGTGACCGCGACCCACAGTTCAAAATATAATGTGTACAGAATAAAGTCTAATTTGTCCTTTTTACAGTGCACAAGCCCAAAGCAATGCTACTCATCGCAAGTTCCCTGATGGGTTCCTGTTTGGAGCTGCAACAGCTTCTTATCAAATAGAAGGGGCTTGGAATGTATCAGGTAAACAAGTTCATTGATTATTTATTTAGTTAATTCACATAAAAGCCCGGAGAGTAGTATGGTACATAAAACAAGGAATAAAATATAGCATTTAATACATTCAAATACACATTCCTACATTTAATTAGTAAGAAAACATATTGTAAAAATACATATATATGTTTATATAAAGATGACATAATATACATAAATATTGTAAAACATTTAAATAAATCAATTTATCCAGTAAGACAAACTTTTTTTATCAACTTGACTTTATTTTTTTTTTTTAGATACGCTACTAAAAAATGTAAGTGTTGCTATGAATACGCAGTTGTTGTAAACGGGTGGAAAAAAATAATTATAAACACATTATTGACATGCTTAAAAGTATACAACTATAAAAAAGAACTAAGCAAAACTTATGCACAAAAAAAAAAAAAAAACTAAATTTAAGTATCTATAAGAAATAATTGACAATAGCAAAATAAATTTTTACTTGAGACACAAAACAAACAATAGCAAAAGATAAAACCATTGTTTACAAATATTTTATTTTAATTTATTTTATTTTTTATTATATTCTATTAATTTTTCACGTCCATAAGGCTTTTACATACGTGAAAAGTGGTATAAAACATGAGTTTATAAACAACATAAAATTTTAAAAATACAATATTAAGGAATAAAAGATAGAACAATGTTTAGAAGTAAAAAAGATATAAAAAAAGAAGATGAGTATATAAAAACATAAATTAAAAGAAAAAACAATATAAAGAAATAAATGATAGGAACATTCTTTAGAAATATAGTTGGTATAAAAATAAAAAGAAAAATATGAGTGTAAAAACAACTTAAATTTCCAAAAATACAATATAAAGAAATAAAATATAAAACAGCGTTTAGAAGTATAGTTGGTTAAAAAAATAAAAATAAAAGAAGCTATACAAGATAGATATTAAAAGTAAAAAAATAGATAAACAAATAATATACAAACATATCAAAGAAATACAATTTAAAGCAGCTAGGTACATAATATTACAATACAATGTAAACAGAATGTTAGGTTATATTTGATATGGAACATATACATTGATTTTTAAAATTTACAAGACTCACGTCAAAGACATCGATGTTGTTAGCATATTGGTTCGTGGGTACACGCATCCGCTCTACTAGTGAATTCGCGCTGTAATTGGTCGATGATGGACCGCAGTAGAACAGAGTGCATTACGTATGTATGCGTATTCCAGTCTTTGGTAAAAAAAGGGTTAAAGTAAAGACTTGGTGTTAGAGTAAAGATTACATAATATACATAAATATTGTTAAACATTTACATAAAACACATATAAAATAGATAAGAAAAAATTAAACATTTTACAAATTATGTCTAAAAAACTACACAATAAACATTGATACGGTACACAGGTTAAAACAAGTGTGAAGGATTAGAAATATGTTTTTGAAAAAAAAAAAAGAATAGGTATTTCAACAGAGTAGTATAAGAGTAGAGTGAATGATAACACTTTAAAATATATCATGAAACCTTGCTGGCAGAAACTTATTACATTACATTATATGAATATCCTATTGCTCTTTGCGACGAGTAACAAATCTGTGATCTTACAGGCAAAGGAGAAAACATCTGGGATCATCTTACTCACTATAACTCGGAACTCGTATGGGATGCCAGTTCAGGGGATATCGCGTGCGACTCCTACAATCAATATCCCAGGGATATTGAGATGCTGAAGGAACTCGGAGTAGACTACTACCGTTTATCTATCTCCTGGTCTAGAATTCTTCCTTCAGGATTCAGTAACAAGATCAGCGCAGAAGGAGTCGAATATTACAACAAAGTGATCAACATGCTCATTGCCAATGGTCTGAAGCCATTCGTGACTTTGTACCACTGGGACCTGCCGCAAGTTTTTCAAGATATCGGAGGATGGCCGAATCCTTTGATTGAACATTATTACGTAGACTTTGCCAGAGTCGCATTCGAAGCTTTCGGAGATAGAGTTCAAGATTGGCTGACCTTCAATGAACCGTTTGAAATTTGCCAATCGGGCTATGGATTAGACGCCAAGGCACCTGCATTAAACTTCCAAGGAGTTGCCAATTACCTTTGTGGACACACTCTGATTAAGGCTCATGCAAGAGTTTTCCACATGTACGACGAAGAATTTAGACCTACACAAAAAGGTAAGTTTAACTTTAATAACTTTATCAAATAAACATAATGTTCAGTATCGTCATAGATTTTTTTTTCAGGACGCGTTGGTCTAACTTTGAATGCTGGCTGGAAAGAACCCGATGATCCTACATCTGAAAACGATCTTTTAGCTTCCGAAATTGGAATGCAATTCTCAGTAAGTTCACAACCCGTCACAATACATAGATCTTACATAGGTCACAGTAACGTAAGAAGCTTATATGGCACTGACCCCCGTCCTATAAAGTTCACAATTGATATAATATAAAATCTAAAACATTGGTAGTTGGACATCCTTCCAAAAATTATATTTAGTTATTTAATTTGTTTGGATTTAGCGGTTGTAATTTTGAAATTTTCTTATGTAATAAAAACGTAACGCACCCTAATAAAAACGTGTTTTTCTTCAGCTGGGGTGGTTCGCTCACCCAATTTTCACAAAGGCCGGAGATTACCCAGCAATCATGAAAGAGAGAATCGCCCAGCGCAGCAAAGAACAAGGTTACAGCTCTTCTCGTCTTCCTTCTTTTACTCCTGAGGAAGTAGCTTACATTAGTGGAACTTATGACTTCATTGGATTGAATCATTACACCTCTTCTATGGCTCAACATAGCGATGGTTCTGATGTTTTCCCGATTCCATCATACTCGGATGACGCCGGAATTCATGAATTCCAAAAACCAGATTGGCCAGCCTCTCCAATTGCCCAATGGTTTAAGGTAAATTGAATGAAATATAAATAAATAATTTCACAAAAAAACGTCATATTTAATAAAAAGGTTTTGTGGGAGTTCATGATATTTCAATTATATTTGTTACAGGTGGTTCCCTGGGGCTTCAGAAAACTGCTGGTCTGGATGAAGGAGAACTACAACAACCCTGAAATCATCATCTGCGAAAATGGCTACACTGATTTGGGAGGAAAGGAAGATCATGACAGAGTAAACTACTATCATCAGTATATGAATGCCATGTTGGACGCCATGGATCAAGGTGCCAATGTGACAGCATACACTGCCTGGAGTTTGTTAGACAACTTTGAATGGCTGTCTGGATATGTGTAAGTCTTAATGCATTTGATAGATCATTTCCCTATCCTCACCAAATTATGCATATTTCGATCATAATACACGGGGGCAAGGTAAAAACTGTTGCGTTTTGGACCCAGTCCAAGGACTATGCAATATTACACTGCAAAATATCCTTAGAAAATGATACATCAAGTCGATATTGCCAAAAATCGAACTCAGGACCACCCGATCTATCACCAGATTTTTGTTTTTACACCAGAGAATGAGTACGAAATAGATAAATAATTTGTGTTTATTTGTATTACAGTGAGAAATTTGGACTGTATGATGTGGATTTCAACGACCCCAAGAGAACAAGAACTCCAAAACTCTCTGCAAAGTTTTACCATGACATCGTTACATCCAAATATATTCCGAAAGTTTAAATTATAATTCAGTCTTATATAAATATGCTTTATATTTAAAACCCTACAAGACAAGTGGATACCCTTGTTTATTTGTTTTAAAATAAACTATCTATTTTATAAAATCGATTTTTTTATTTTGAAAAAATAACCCTCTTATGTAACTTTATGAAGCATTCAAAAGCTCTTTTGGGGATGAGCATGAAAACTTTTGACTAAACTCTTTCAAAATTGAGGCTTTTTTGTCGATGATTGTTGAGAACATAGTATGATAGTCTAATAATTGTATTGTTATTTCATTAGACGGTTTCAGTGATCACCCTTCTGTCAACGTTTTAACATCCATATTTTTTAATTTCTTTGATTTGTTCATTTTTGTGAAACAAAAGAGATAATACGTTTATTGATGTGTAAGTCTATAAAATTATTGCACCTACTATACTAATTTCTTAGAATATTGATGTTATCCTTAATAAGTCCCCGAGGGGTTAAATCCAGTCTTTGCTTACGAAAAATTGAACAAACTCAACATATTGTTGAATTAACCAACTGGTCCAAGGAAAATAATAAAAAATAAAAACTATTATCAGGCGTTGCCTAGTCTCGTATGTAGGTGAAATTTCAGTGAATCTCAACGGGGTCAATAAAGGTTTCAAAATTAAAAGCTTCTAAAACTTGCTGAATCAACAGCGTCTTAGAATTATTAATTTTATCAACATTTTTTTTTGGACTGGACTTTATCCTTAGGCCAGCGATCGGCAATAGGCGGCCCGCAAAGTGCTCGCAGGGCTAAAATGGGGAGTTTCGAATAGACCACAGTATTATCTACATCAGCCAGGCCGTTAATCAAGAATTTCACTTTGTTTTTTCGCAAATCGAAATGGTTAGGGTAACGAGTGTTTTTGTGTTGTAGTTGGCATTTTTTTTTTTAAATGCCATTTTAAATTGTGTTCTTTCATCAGAGCAATTTTTCAATTGCTTATAAATTATTTATTTATTTCACACTTTATAAACATATGAGGGCGGGCATATTGCCTTGATGTGATTTCTTCCTACCTACCCGAACCGTTTAGTTTGAGAAAATAAATAGAATAAGGACATATTCTAGGGAAATTAATTACGATTCTTATAAAATAGAACATAAGTTACATTTTTTTATAGAAACAGAAATAAAATAAAAATCTACACTTTACTATGAAGAGAGGAGGGGGGGGGGGGAGTGTGAGAAAGGAAGAAGGAGGAGAAAGAAAAAAACTCAAGTATTTATATACTGACTTCCAATCTTTTATATTAGGCACATAGGTTGCGTTCGGCTAGCACACGCACGTGTGACGTCAACGGTCGCCAAGTCCCTAAAAAGAATTGTCATATTTATACAGCCCACCACTAAAACTAATTGCTAACCGCTACCCTAGGCAGTATTAAGATAGATTATTTTTCAATATAAATGAAAAAGCTTTTTTAGTTAGACCTATTTAGGCTGACTTACTGGTCACCTTGTGCAATCTTTATCATTCTGCCTATGTTTGAACATCTGAAACCTTTTTAGTGAGTGAGATTCATCTGGGTTAATTATTTCACCGCGATGTATGAAAATACCTTATTTTTGCCACACATCTTCCTACACCAGATGATTTATTTAACAATATTTTTAGCAGTCGAAATGTAGACAGACTGGATTCCTCCCTTTCAGAATCTATCAACCACGAAGAAACAGAGCATTTTTGAGAAAGAAATGTATGACTTATTTGCTTTGCTGTAACTTTTTTTGTGTTGCCTACGGGGACGATAACCTGCCGATATCATACACACACAACTTGCATCTAACTTGGTACGGGTTTACCTACATAGATAGATGCAAGAAAAACAAATATGCGAAAATATAAATATAGTACTTTGTATTATATTAAGATTAAAGGAGTCACCCGGAAATCAATTCCCACTGTTAGCTGACCTACTATTGTATTAAGTACAAGCAGAAAAAAATCTCACATTTTTGGATGTAAACAATTAATTAAAAAAAACCTTCAATTGACTACTTATAAACTACTTATAAGAGCGGATATAAAATCGCTAAAAATACGGAATTAGTACACGACCTCCAATTTTCCCCTAGAAGTAAAGTAAAGCTCAGTCAGATAATACAGGCAATCTGCTACAAAATGGAGTTCAATTACTCAGTTCATGCAGTTCATACAGTGAGTTCCTTCATCAGTCCAGTTTAGTGCCCAGTGACTTAAAGTAAAAACGTTTACGCAGTTACTCTCTCAGTTTTATTTATTCATAAAGTAATAAATACACTTCAACAATTCTGTCAACTTCCAACTGGGTAGGAGCTCCCATGCATCCCTCATGTATTAAATCCAACAGGATAATAAATAAAATAAAAAATAATTTATTCATTGTATTATAATATTGTGTGCAATGTGAATGTAATTTGTTTAATTGCCCAATAAAGATTAAAATTGTTTATTTATTTCGTCGACTGATTTAAATGATCATTTTACGCATTATGTATCTAATTTATTGAGCGTAATTAAAAGATATTAATATTTTTTAAATTCTTCCATCGATAATGAATCCATTGACTGAATCATGGCCTGACGATCAAAAGTGTTTTAAGGCGGGATTCAAGGAAATATTAATGTTTTTCAAAATAATTTTTAATTTGTACTAAGTACTTAATTCTACTATAAAGAGAAGAAATAACACATAATGACTTTATTAACATTTTGAGTTCAAATCTATGCAGGTAAATACGAGAGCTTGAAATACGATCTCTGAAGACAAATTCAATGTGTAGGAAATCGATGTATGACAAGATCAGACAAAAAATGCAAATTTAAAATTTGGTCATGTGGAACAAATGAATGACGGAAAAATAGTGAAACAGACATAAATGGAAATGATGGTAACGTAGGATGAAGGTGGCCTTAGGTATGGTCATGTCAAAAGCAGACACTGTCGGAGGGCATGTTTGACAAAATGGATGAATCTTGGAATGTATGTCGGGATAGACTCGTGTGGCATCCCATCCGCTTTGCCTACCACTATAGCTATGGGGTTATCTTAAAACAGGAAGAGGAATATCTGGGAATATTTTTTCAAATTAATTTGATTTATTTCAATAAAGCTTTTTCTTAGAGATATTATTTTTTCTAATCCTTATTCAGGATTTTTTCTCGGAGTATCTCGATCTTTCAATCTAAGACCTCGAAGATCTGGACTGTTAACTTAAAGACAAACGCTCTCATATTCTAAGATTCAGCAACCTTTAAAACTAAAATTTGGATGTGTATCATCAATCATCATCATCATAAACTCGACAGCCTTGGGCGGGTTTTGGCTTAATCTATAAGTCTACTCCATTCTAGTCTGTCCACTGCCTTTGTCTTGCAATTTGTTATTTGTAGTGTGGCTGTATCAGCGCTGACAAAATTCACCCATTTCTAGTCTTCTACGTCCATTTACATCCTTGCGGACGCTTACATCTCATTGGCGCAGAAAATTTGAGGCGTTTTGGCTTTTTATAGTGCCGTTGACGTCCATACTGATTACGTGACCAGACCATCTTAAGCGCTCCACTATGACGGAACTGATCAAATCAGGTTCTCTATAGATAGCATATCATATAACTCCATATTGTTGGACATGGGGGTGCTTCATGACATACTCAGTGGACGCCTTGATAGTCCGGCTCTTTTGTCGGAGTTATCATTAAATGTCCCCGGCTACCGCACCCGTCACACGTCGAGCTCTCTATTTCATGTGCCAGCAGTGCGTACGAACTATGCCCAGAACTCTCCACTTATACGTTTTGCTAGTGAATATAATTTGAACTTTCCCCTTATTGATCCATTTGATTGTAAAAAAATAACATAAAATGCGCGTCTTAAAACATACTTTTTTGTCTTATACTTAGTTTCAATAATAAAGTTTTATTTTATTTTATTAAATTTTATCTCTAATTCTTAATATTTTATATATATTTATATTTTCGATACCTGACACCCTCTTTCCAATATAACACCCACACACCCACACACCCACCCTCTCACTCACTTACACTCACACAAACACACTAGTATGTATTGTACGTGTATTTAATGTATTTCTGTGGATATCTGTCATTGGTTTTATTCTCTGTATATGTTATTTGTTATATTTTTATTACATGTATTACTGTTGATATCCCCAATAAATAAAATAAAAATAAAAATGAAATATTTAATCGACGAAGACAACCGTTGTGATCTCTCACAGGGCCATAAACCGCTCTGAGGATCTTTCTCTTAAATGCTGCAATGGATCTTTCAATTTTTGTGATTCTCCTTAGCAGTGGTAAATAGGTACCTTAAACTATAATTAATCCTGAACTGTGCGAAAAATGGCCTAAGTAGCAAAAAATTTAACTCATGGACGAAAGTTTCTCTTTCAAATGTCCGCAAAAACTGTTTCTTAATTAGAAGTCAACAAAAAATAAGAAGTGTGAACTTGATACAAATACACGGAAATGAATGATTTTATCGAAAAACAAATTGATAAGATCAGCTTAAAAAATATCTGCCTTAATTTGAAAAATGATAATTTATCACTATGTAAAATATATCGGTGAATAATCTGTAAACACGTAGGATATAAAAGATAGCTGACTTGAACATTTTGATTAGATCAGTATAATTTGTATAAATAAACGAAGAATTAGGAAGACTGGCAAGTGTTGAATCGTCCGGTGGAGGATCACCATGAATTTCAAGTGTTTGTTCATTGTCTGTGCACTCATAGCGAGGTAAATATTTAAAGTTTTTTTTGTGCTAAACCACATCATCTTTGTGTGTAGCCGTTTTTATAAAGCGTCATAATCTACTGAAAACATTTTTATTAATAGTACCCTTTTTCATATATCTGTAGATTGGTATAGTATACCTGCATTTCAAACTCACTACGATACTGAAATAGATTATTTTAATTTTTAACTTTACGTTTTACACCAAATTAATGTGCTTGATACTGGCTCTCATATCTGTGTTAATTAATTCTAAAATGTGAAGGATACATATCTGTATGTAGAAAGTAAACTACGGTAACTCTAAATATGATGAAATTGAGTTATTTATATGTCGAAACCAATTTTTTTTCCCTCTATTACGAGGTAAATGGCATTAACTCGTAATTTGTTTAAAAACAAAGATAGCTTTAACAAATTACAACAGAGATGGAGAATAATTTGTTAATGTTTATGACTCCCGAGTGGGTGAAATATAGTCTTTTGTCTAAAACATTTGGACAAACTCAAATATTGTAATGATGGCTTTGTTTTTTCGTTGTAATTCTACACCACATTAGAGGCATAGGACGGTAAGAAAACATACAGTACTATGTAAGATAAGAAAAAAAAAACATAATTAATTTGTTGAGAAAAAAAATAGTATCCCTTATATACACCTACTTTCTTCTTTTTTTACACAAATAATACTTTACTATTGGTGGGTAAAAAAAATATGTTTTTTTACTTAACTTGTAAGGTTGAGTCAATGATTAATTATTGAGTTGAATTAAGTATAAAAAAGATTATCTTAATTATTTAACTTAATCCAACCTAACCTAACTTCACGAAACAAAATAAAACCATCATTATTAATCTATTAAAAGAGGCTAAACGAAGCTTTACTCATTCGTTAAACGTTCATTCAACGAGCGGCCTGGCCATTCAGTTGAATGCCGGCATTTAATTTCAATTGAACAAAAAAAGCCTAGTCGCTCAGTTTAGTGGCTGATTTAATTATTTGGCGGCGACACACCCATATAAAATTTCATTATTAAAAAAAAACATTTATCTTTACAATGAACTTCCATCAAGAATTTTCAATTACAAACTTAAATGTTTTAAATAAAAACATATGCTATTAATTAAAAATGTATGTCATGATCATGGAAATCAGTAATAAACAAGTGAATCAGAACCAGCTCAATAAGGAGCCACCAGTAACAACACGGTTTGCGTATAAGACATAATGATAATATTCATTATTATTTAAAAAAATAAATAAACGTGTTTTTACAGTGTACATGCCCAAAACAACGCAACACATCGCAAATTCCCCGATGGTTTTCTGTTTGGAGCTGCCACAGCTTCCTACCAAGTAGAGGGAGCGTGGAATGTATCGGGTAAGCAAACGACACCTTTAAAACTACTTGACTTATTTAGTCAATTGATTAGTATAGTTTTTGTACATTAAATACGCAAATAATTCAACTTTCTATAATCTTCCAGGTAAAGGAGAAAACATCTGGGATCATCTTACTCACCATAACTCGGAACTCGTATGGGATGCCAGTTCAGGAGATATCGCGTGCGACTCCTACAATCAATATCCCAGGGATATTGAGATGCTGAAGGAACTCGGAGTAGACTACTACCGTTTATCTATCTCCTGGTCTAGAATTCTTCCTTCAGGATTCAGTAACAAGATCAGCGCAGAGGGAGTCGAATATTACAACAAAGTGATCAACATGCTCATAGCTAATAATCTGACGCCATTTGTGACTCTGTACCACTGGGACCTGCCACAAGTTTTACAAGATATCGGAGGATGGCCCAATCCTATGATCGAAAAGTACTTCGCAGACTTTGCAAGAGTTGCGTTCGAAGCATTCGGAGATAGAGTGAAAGATTGGTTGACCTTCAATGAACCGTTTGAAATTTGCCAATCAGGGTATGGGTGGAATGCTAAGGCACCAGCGCTGAACTTCCAAGGTGTAGCCAATTATTTGTGCGGACACACGCTTCTCAAGGCTCACGCGAGAGTTTACCACATGTATGATGAAGAGTTTAGGCCCACACAAAAAGGTATACTTGCGAATGTTTAGAAAAATCGTAAATAATGTATTACCAATGAACTTTGAAACTAATGAACATTTTTATTTAGGACGAGTTGGTCTTACTTTGAACGCCGGATGGAAAGAACCAGAAAATCCTGAATCAGCTAATGATCTATTAGCTTCTGATATGGCTATGCAGTTCCATGTAAGTACCAAAGTAAAATATAATTAACACAGTGGGGAACAAAAAATAAAAGGAAAAAAAGTGTATTCTGTTTAGATGACCTTTAATTTAAGGTGGCGAACCACATAAAAACAATACTTTTTTCTTCTATTTCAGTTGGGATGGTTTGCTCATCCGATTTTCACCACAGCCGGAGACTACCCAGCTATTATGAAAGAAAGAGTTGCAAATCGTAGCAGAGAACAAGGTTACAGTTCTTCGCGTCTTCCTTCCTTCACTTCCGAAGAAGTGGCATACATCAGAGGAACTTACGACTTCTTCGGATTAAATCACTATACCTCAAATATGGCTAAACTCCGGGTCGACAACTCTGGATTGCCAATTCCATCATATTGGGACGACGAAGGAGTTGATGAATACCAAAAACCCGAATGGCCCCCGTCTCCAATTGCCGAATGGTTCAAGGTATTTTTGCAGGACAATTTACTTAATACAAATAAATGTTGGTATCCTAGAGACCAAAAAGCAAAAAAATCTTAAGACAATGTTTTGTTGTGTCTTGGGATTTTTTACTAAGGAATCGGTTTTTGGCAGAATTTATGTTTGATTCAGAAAACGCTTAAGAAGATCGACGGTGCCAGATTTTTTTTATGAACAGGCATAAAATACATTGCCTGTCACTCTCGCGCAGAATTATACAACTGCACGCTCGACTAATTGTGCCTAGTAAAAATCGACAAAATAAACGTTTCGCTTTCCCGTTTTCCGCACCCTAAAACTGGACGGATTTGCTTTTTTTTTTAGAAAGAGTATTAGAATTAAACTTTCTGTGTCGGTACCTTTTCCGTTTTTCAAAATTATTTATCATATTTGTATACCGCTCGTCGGAAGTCGGCAGATAAGACTGGGCACTTTATGAGTTTTTAGATGGTCCTAGCTTCCATAAGAAACGAAGTGCCATAATCCAGGAGAAAATACATGAATGTGTGAAGAAAATGTGTGAAGAAAAGTCAGACCGCGTTTCCTTTCAAGTCAATTAAATCCCTTTTCCTCTAAACATGTTTATATGTTGTTATTCAATTATTCGACTTAGAAATATATGTTTGAATGGGAAAGAGGAGATGCGGAAGGACGTTGTTAAAAATACATCACAACACCCAGACCAATTAAAAAAAATCTTTCTTGGAACTGGTGAGAATAAAACCCGCGACACTAGTATCACAGTTGATTGCGCCACGGTGCGTGTCCGATAGATGCATTTAAGGTGATTCTAAACCTAAAAGACTTAAATTATATTGTTTTGGTATTTGTTACAATCAATTTAGTTTTAAATTTCCGCAAACCAAATTTTGAAAAATTTCCATTGAAAATAAACGTAAAAATGGCATTTTTCAATAAAACATGATAAAAGCGCCATCTATGAACAATTAGATTCATAGTTTCGTTTAGAATCACCTTAAAGGTTAAATTTGTAGCAGTTAGTTATATTTTTAGTCTTACCCGTATGTTTTTCTGTTACGAGATCTTAAAGATTTAAATCATTATTGTGTTGTTTTTGTTACAGGTGGTTCCATGGGGTTTTAGAAAATTGCTGGTCTTCATGAAAGAGAATTACAACAATCCCGAAATCATCATCTGCGAAAATGGTTACACCGACCTGGGAGGCAAGGAGGACCACGACAGAGTGAACTACTACCACCAATATCTGAACGCTATGCTGGATGCGATGGACCAAGGCGCCAATGTGACAGCGTACACAGCCTGGAGTTTGTTGGATAATTTCGAGTGGCTATCTGGATATGTGTAAGTAAACAAATATTGATCATGAATGAATAAATGTATAAAAATTATTACTTAGAGTGACGCTTCGATGTCCCCCCACTTTTCCATCTGAGACATTGTTTTAATTTATGAAGATACTGGATGTTAGACATTTAAAAAAAAGAGTTTTTGACGAATTTCTGGTCTTGCGATTACAAAAGGAGATTCCAACAGAATGCTCGTACAAAAGTCGTGTAAAAATTTTTTTTTTAAAACTTATTAGTAGCATAAGGAATATTTTTTAATTCGTAATTTTGAATTCCCGTAAAAACAATAATTGCATTGGCCACGCCCCTAATACGTCGCGAATCATGTTTATTTTGAACTTGGTTGATTTTGTTTAAATTTTTATAGAACATCGTCACGAATGACGTTACAATTTATGCCAAACATGTCGCGTTTTTCTAGGAACATATTCAAAAAAAAAAAAATTATGTTATGTATGTAAACATTTCTTCACATACTACGATTACCGATAAAAATATATGAAATCGATTAAGAATAATGAATTGTATTTTCAAAATCAATATGGAATTTGTAGAGAAATGTTTTCATGCATAAAAGAAAGTCAATAAAATTACGTTCGTAGAAAAATGCGACGTGTTTGTTGGCCTTGGTTGTTGTGACAACAAGATTTGTGATAGTGTTCTAAGCAGATTTCAATGACCAGGAACAAATAAACATGAATCGTGACGTATTAGGGACGTGGCCAATGGAATGACCGTTTTTGCAGGAATTCAAAATTACAAATTTAAAAGTAGTTTTTATGCTATTTATAATTAGTAACCTTTTTTTCTGAACACTATTTAATATACCTTTATTACTTGAAAAAGGAAAACAAAAGTGATACTTTACTATTCCAAATTGATTATAAATTTTTCTTAATCCATTTCATGTCTTTTTATCGGTATTCGTAGTATGTGATATTTTCGCATTGTACTAATTTCTTTACTTGTAGACTTTCCTTGCTATTACGTTAATATCTGTGTACACTAATTGACTGTCATTGTTCTTACTTTGTTCGCACAAGTAAAATATTTCAATACATAATTGTATTATTTATATGCTTTTAGTGAGAAGTTTGGACTGTATGATGTGGACTTCAACGACCCCAGAAGGCCAAGAACACCAAAACTCTCCGCAAAGTTCTACCATGACGTTGTTACATCCAAGTACATTCCGAGAGTTTAAATTTTGATTAAAAGTCTAATTCTTTGTTTATTTGTTTTAAAATAAACTGTTTATATAAAAATGGCGTTTTTGTCTTTTAAGTATTTTTTTTTGGAAAAACTAAAAATATTGTAATTTTACCAACTGGTCCAAGATAAAGCTTAAAAAATGGAAGATTGTTTTCAGGCGTTGCCTAGTATGTTAAATAATTCGATCAGATGAATCTCTTCACAACAATAAGGGTTTCAGCTCTTTTACCTCGCTAAAATCAACAGATGGGAGAATGAAAGAAACATGGACAAAATGATAAATGTTACAGTGTGTAAAGTGGCCACTTAAACCAGCCAATGACAGGTCATAAGCCAAGTAAATGCTTAGAATTCCATATTCTTTCTCTAAAACGTTGTTCATTCCTGCTGACATTTGTAAATCTTTAAGACTCCCGAGGGGGTGAAATCCCGTACTTTGTCTACAAACGTTAGAAGAAATTAAACATATTGTAATAAAACCAACTGGTCCTAAAAAAAGTTTAAAAAATGGAAAATTGTTTTCAGGCGTTGTCTAGTATGTGAAATAATTCGATCAGATGAATCTCTTCTCAACAATAAGGGTTTCAGTTCGTTTTCTTCTCTAAAATCAACAGATGAAGGAATTGTAGAAATTTGGACGCTCAAACATCCAAACCATCAAACCAGCCAATGATAGGTCATATGCCCTGTAAATGCCTAGACTTCCATATTACCTTCTCTTAAATGTTTTCTTAGCCCGTATCAGACTGCATTGTGTCTGAATACATCGGAGGTTACTTCGAATTTCTTCGTCAAGTGATTGATCACAAGCTTCTGCTGAGCGACCTGTTAATAAAACCGGTTCAACGCATCCAGAAGTACCATCTTCTGGTGCGAGATGGCCGGATGCAACGCCGCTGATCTGCACGCTCTCCGCCAAGCCGTGGCTATCATGTCTCGCGTGCCTAAAGAAGCTAATGACACGATGGATGTTGGTCGTCTGCAGGGTTTTGATGGTAAAATAACCGCTCAGGGCAAGCTGCTTCTGCATGGCCCGCTGATCTGCACTGACGTTTCGCTTCCCGAGGTTCCCCCGAGTAAGCCGCGTGAGCTGCATGTGTTTTTGTTTGAGCACAGTGTCATCTTCTCTGAAGCTTTTGGGAAGAAAACCCAATTTACAAGCCCGTCTTACAACTACAAGATTCATTCATCTATCCCTGCTGTAATTTGCAAATAATAAATAGTTCAGTTACATAAATGACAAATAAATAAATAGACACGTTACAAGCGTGTACTTTAAGAGGAAACGCGGTCTGACTTTTCTTCATTCAAACGTATTCCCGTATTTTCTTCCTGGAGTATGGCAGAGAAGTGATTTTCTTACACTCCATAGATATCTACCATTTGCGTGTCTGTATATTTTGTTGACGGATTTTCTTTTACAGGAGCTAAAATCATCCAAAATCCCTTAAAAGCGCTTAGTTTTATCTGCCACCTTCGGACGGCTACGAACGGTATTAAAATATGACTTTCTTATTATTTATTAATTTACAAATCTTATTATACGAAGTATTTTACACAGTATAATTCTAAATATGAATTTAAAAAAATCAAACTTTGAACGTTTTTTATTAAGGAAATAGAAATTAATTTACTATGAAGATAGGAGGGGGTTAAAGTGGAAAGGAAAGAAGAAGGAGAAAGGAAAAACTCAAAAATTTATCCATCGACTTTTCAATCGATATTTTAATGGGACTAAAGAAGGAGCGGGGCGGGGCGCCTATAATCATTATAACTTAAAATTCAACTGTAATCAGTCTCCACAAAAACACTTTATAAATCATGAATTTGTATTTTATTTTTGTGAAGTGAATCTTTGTTTTTTAAAACCCACTAAAGGATTTATACTAAAACGCTAATATATTCGTTATCTCTTTCTCACACATAACGAGTGCGTATAATGTCACCTTGCTTGGAGCATCTTAAGTCAAATAGATTTATTTTAAAGAGTAATAGCCCTTATGAAGACGTGTTAAAATACTAAATTGCATTAAGGAAAGCAGCAAGATTTTACTTAAATCGCAAGTGTCATTTTTCGAACATGATTCTAAAATTTAGGGTTTAGAGACGTAATAGAATTCATGATTTTTCTTCAGCAAAGTAATCTTGTGTAATTCAGTAGTAATAATTTTGGTCGATAGAGCCGCAACTGGCTCGCTGTATGAAATAAAGGAATATGATGTAAATTTACTAAACCCAAGAAATGCAATGTGCAAATTTTGCAATTTTTTACACATTTTTGTCTTTTTTCCTAATGATAATGTAACATTAAACATTAATATCGATGTCAAAAAATATGGTAAGCTGCAAACAATCGACTATAATGAGAATTCGCCCTTGATACATACCCCGCTCCAAGCTAGGCAGTTACATTTTACTACATAAAAATGATTAACAAGTTAAAAGAAAGAACAGACAAATAAAATATAAACTTACTAGTATACACATATTGATACATACACACATATATACATATTATAAATACACATTTGCTTGCATATAATATTTCTTTTCATATCACTTGTAACAAATAAACAATAGTTATCAGTAAATTGATTGCACTTGCGTAAATTGTCTTAAACATGACATAAAATGCGTAGATAGCAAAAAAAAGTAAATTTATAAATGAAAAATAATGAAGAAATTCAAGTCAATAAATAAAAATACGATACACGAGTTTTAGAAAAAAACGAAAAAAATATGCTTCGGAAACAGAGAATGTTACGTTTATTTAATTTAATACTATGATTAATAAGTCACTAAACTTTTAGGTTTTGTTAGCCGGACATCTAGTGACTTTACTAATATGTTAACAGTTATAGCACTATATCGCTCACTTGTTCGTCCTGTTTTAGAATATGCCTCCGTGATCTGGCCTCCCTTCTATGTAGGCAGGAAAATCATATCGAATCGGTGCAACATCGTCTGCTAAAAAAGCAGCATGGATGATTCGCCTCAAGGAAATAGTCAATATTAAAAATCTCAAGTCAACAAAAATGGATAAATAACATTTACTCCATGTTTATGTGTGATTTACTAAATGGATGTACCATCGTTACTGGAACAAGTGGCATTCAATATTCCGATCCGCTGGTTGCGAAATAATAATGTGCTGTTCCAAGCAAGCCATAGTTTGTGCTGCGCTGATAGCTTGCATGCATCAATGTCCTGATTATTTTTTGTTTCAATCAATTCTTAAATTTAGTCATCATATTTAAATTAAAAAAGAGTAATAGTGCGTAAAAAAGAGAACTTATCTCGTGCTTGGTTAGAGACATTACAATTTTATTACAAACATACAAAAATCTATCGGAAAACGTACATTTATAGAAAAAAATATGCATTAATAACATGTTTTATTCGCATTTATATTTTTTTATCAATTTTATTTGAAGGCTTTTTTTTATTTCCTTATTAAAAACATTTATTTTATTTATATTTATTAGAACACAGCCCAAATTCCGTAGAACTAAAGTCCTGTGTTGAGTTGGGACAAATTATTTAAACAATATAATACAACAATAATACTATACAAAACATAAATATCATAAAAAAATAACACAGCGCATAAATGTTAAAAATAACAAATATTTTTTGATCAACACGAAACATGTTCGGTGATGTTCCGATGGAGCATGGTCACCGTTAGTCTCCACAAGAATTCTGTGCTTCAGCTGCAAATTTGTTTTTAAGCCCTGTAGATGCCTAGACTTTTATATTACCTTCTCTAAAATGTTCTTCATCTTTGTTGTAATATGTTAATATTGACAGCTTCCTAGGGAGTTGAATCCAGTCCTTGTCTACAAAAATTTATACAAACTCAAAATATTGTTTGAAAAAAGTAATGCAGAAAAGATCCCCGTAAATCATTGAGATACAATATACAGGTGTTCATTAAACCCTGTCACATCCGAAACCACGATGATCTGTATGAGCAAGAAGACATATTGGCACATAAAAATAATTATTTAGAACGAATAAAATTAAAAAAAATAAAATATCAAAAAAGCAAATGGTTGCTTACTTCTGCAGGGGAGAAGCGAAGAGAGGGAAGAGGGAATTTGGTACTGCGCCGCGCCTTCTTCACTTCCCTCCTGCAGAAGCAAGCAACCATTTGTTTTTTAAAATATTTTATTTAAAAAAATCTCTTTGTTTTATATATTTTTTAAATATGCTAATATGTCTTCTTGCCCATATTGATCATCGTGGTTTTGGATGTGAAAGGGCTTAAAGAACATCCTGTATAGAGACAACACTTCATACAAATCCGAGCTTAAAAGTCGTCCCCAAAGGACAGGGATGGACCAGCGGAGATAGCAAATATCGTCACGTCGACTTTGACAATCAAAACAAGTAGTACAGTAAAAAGTACGGACTGTTTACATCGGTCTATTGTAAGTTCTATTCAGTATGTCGCTCCCTTCCGCATACGCGTCATCTTTGTTTGTTGTTTTGCTGTACGCCTGACTAACTGAGCAGACTGGACGGAGACAGAAGATAATTTGCGTATTGTAACATATTAATAATACGGTTTTTGATATTAAAATAGCTACTTGAAACAAATATTGATTGAGATAAGGACATTACTTGCCGGCGAAAGGTTATACCATCGCTTTTCCAGATCGATTTGTACAGTATCTTAGCGTACATTAAGGTATTTTAGTAATTTCGAGGAGAAAAGTAGCTGGCAAACGCTCGCAACAGACTAATGTCCGTTTTATCAAACATAGGCCGATTGGCCGCAGATTGAGGGAACATATTTCGAACGCTTATATTTACTCTAGTTATATACCTCAATGCCGTAAATACTTTTTTGGAACGAAATTCGACATGTTTTACGCTATGAATAAACATATCGTTTACGCTTCGGCAAAATAACATAAATTGTAATTTCAAGCCTAATGGTGAGCTTCACGGCGAAGGCGGCGGTAGTATTGCCCGATGTAAAAAGGCTCAGATAACACCATCTGTCGGAAAACAGCGAAAACTTATTCAAGTCGCTGTTAGTATTTACTGGTTGCGCGGGTTGCGCCACATATACGAGTATAATACCCGTATGCAGAGACAAACCTTAAGGTGAGGAAAGTACATTCTATTGTCGTCACCTATGGGTTATTCTCTGCATATAAAATTAGAATGTACGTTCCTCACCTTAAGTTTTGTCTCTGCATACGGGTATTAGAGTGGGCCGATGATGTATGAAGTTTTTTATTTTTTTAGACACCAAAGTGAAAGGGGTCTAAAAAGTTGCATTTTGAATCACATTGAACGTAAAAATTATTTAAAAAAAATATTTTATACTTCTTTTGGCCCTCAACCGAGGGCCAAAAGAATTCCACATTTTGTAATTTATCTATATTGATAAAATTATTTTTTTGTTAGTAAAGATATAACTTAATCTCATTACAAATTCGAACACGTTTTACAACTACCAAAATGCAAAAAGTTTACACTCAGTGGAACTGATTCCGTTGAGCGCCTGGCTAATATTGACGAAAACAATGGCTCATTAAAACAATGCTACCCATTTATCACAAAACAAAGTGCAACTCATGCCCTTAGATGCTTATTTAATAAGGTTTGATGCACATTATAAAATTTAATTGTACTGATTTTCTTACTGTACTGGTTTAGCGCAAAAAATCGACTTTTTCGAAAACTTCAAGCTCTGGTTGAAGGCCAAAAGTAGTATCGATTATTTAAAAAAAAAAAATGCATTCCAAGTAATCCAAAAGGCAACTTTATAGACCCCTTTCATTTCAAAATTCGGAAAAAATGGTATCGGCCCACCCTAACGAGTATTATATTTATTGTGTATTGCACATTTTACTAGGTTTCTGTGTTAAATTTATTTCTGCTACTGAGCTCTAGTGAGAATGTTTTAATTATCCTACATTTGATCTTTTTCTCTCCGGCCCAGTAAGAACTGGGGCCTTATGCTGGACTCTTTCGTCTTTGAAATCGAATGCCACTTCCGTAATTCGAAGAGCGAGAGCATTCTTGAAACACCAGTACGATTGAAGTAGGTTGAAAATCAATCGACTCTATCTCGAGTTTGTAATACATTGACGATCGAATGCGACATCGTAACTTAAAACTTCAGTTGTCAAACTTCTTTCATGTAAAACGCTCGCTATTCATGTTTGAATGACGAGCCTTTTTAGTGTATTTTAAATGAAAATTTACAACACACATAAATGACATAATATTGGTGTATTAGCGAATGTGCAACAATATAACTGTACTTATTTTCAATCGCCCATTAAATGAATTTTCACTAGAAATATATTTTTTAAATAACTTTATCGCTCATCAATGTCAAAATACGTATTTGTGAGATTAGTACCCATATCATATAAAATGCTTTTAAAATCCATTCAATGAATAAGAAATATTTCGTATAATATATACATAGATGTGTGTTAAGTCGAAGGCAAATTATAATTATAAAAGTTGCAGTGTCTCAGTAAAACAGTTAATATTAGTTTTAAAAAGATATATATTCCATATAATAAATATCTTAAGGAAGATGTTTGACTGGAATCTATAAAAGTTTAAATGTGGCAGGAGAGCCACACATAAATGCGTATGTGTTAGTGCTGACACTTTTTCATTAGTCTTTGTAATTAAATTGTCGAAGGGTTTTCAAGAATTATGAAAAAAGCAATTGAGACGGCCACTCAACTATTTTAGAGTGGGTGACAAAATGTCATATCTTTCCAGCATAAGGCCCCTGAACTGTCAACAAATGTACATGTAGTTTGATATTCTATTTGATCAATAAGTCATTCTAATCCACTGTGCCGTGTTATCGTGTGAATTTACAATCAAGAAACCGTCAGGTGCCGATCTGATCACAGGATCTGATAGAGCCTGCCGCGAGGAAGAAGTTCGAATATTACGGTTAAAAGAAGCCCAGTACAAGGTAGGTAATTGCATTAATTTGTGTTGGGGTTCGGCGTAAATTAGATGAAAATAACGCGCAGCAACGCCAAATCCCGCGAACCAGTAAACCACGCAAAATTCGAGCGTCCATCCGCTATCTGGCGAATGGCGCGATCATTTACCTTTTTTTTCGTGCGTCTTAGTATTTCTTCGCTACGAACTCTGTCTGCTCATGGTATTTTAAGCATTTCCTTATAGCACCATATTTTGAATGCATCATTCTTTTTTGCGGTCACGTGGGTAAGAGTCCAACTTTCCAAAAGGGAAGTACTGAAAATATAGATTAAGGTTGAAGTCACTATTGCCAAGCAGGTCGCACATCTTTAAAAATGAGTGAAATGCCATTTTTAAGCAATCACACTGATCACTGAGCCAACATCCAATGTTTTAAAAATTGAAACGTTACTTCGTTAAAATAAAAAAAAAGCCGGTTCGTTATCCAAGTGACTTGCTTTTTAAAGAATTCAGGGTACTTAATATTTTTTAACAGTACATGTTAAGAACGGTAGTGGTCACACATTTAAATAGAAACAAATACCTAACTGTCAACTACATCCATAACATAAGATACGCCAATAGGGATATGATACTAAGAGAAGTCGTTAACACTATAGGATGAGTGCGCATGAGTTGATTTGAGATTAAATGAGAAATATCAATTATAATTGAAGTTATTTATTAAGTAACTCACGGGTTACATCCTATTATTTTGTACAGAAAGAATTTACAATAGAACTCGCGGGGAGCTGGTGGCCGGGCGATACAAAATGCCAAGATGAAATGCAAGAGTTCTTCCGATGCTCGGCGTTTAATATCTTGTCCGAGCTGACGTTGCACCGGACCACTCGTTGCGGGCCAAAACGGAGTTTGGACCTGTCACCTTGACCTCGCTCGTTCACGACATTGATCGTAGGGAGTCAGAGAGGTCAATGCATGCCGTGGATTGCAAATTCTTATTGAATGTAAAATAAAGAAACAAGTAGTAAGCAAAAAGTTTCACCTATATTAAGTTTAAAAAATGTGTATCCTTTATGTATATATTTATATAATTTGTAGCAAGTATATATTGTTTAATGTCTCCTCTTTCTTAAAAGTAATTTTATTTGTAAATGATAACATATAAAAATGTAATTGCCTAGCTTGAAACGAAGTATATACTCTTGTAAGCTGGGCAAAGTTTCTAACAAAAAATATAAATATGGTAAAATGTATAAATAAATAAATAAAACAAATATTTGTAGAATAGACAGTTGATGAATAATAAAAATGATTATAAAGTAGCACACCGTAATGAGAATAATATTAAAATGAATTCAAATATAACATTAGTGATAAAACATTTTCCTCAGTTCGAATTGAGTCATCTATTGTTAAGCAAGTCTCGCATATTTCAAACAAACCAAATAATAAATGTTTTGGTTGACTAGATCGATTTTTATTGTTCGGTTAATGTTAAACTATCATGCAAGTGTTTTGTGAGCGTAAACAATAATAGTTATGTGAACGGTAATGCTTTTAACCTACTGTAAGTGATAAAGAGTAACTACATATTTACACCTTATCTTATGATATGTTCTGGCTGTTCATAATGAATCAGTATTTTATTTACAAACCGTTGTGGAACAAGAAATATCCGGCATACATTTTCATTGTCTTTACGCTCATTGCAAGGTAAGATTTATACCAAATAATTGAAAAAATATATCGTATTCCGCCTACCGTCCAGTTACAAGTTTAAAGGTAATGAGAAAATAATTTTACTGAGGAAGTTCAGCCCTATGTGAAATTGGATATAAAAAAGTATTCTTACGTGCGGTAAAAAATAGAACATTAAAAGTGTACGGTGAAGTTCCTTGAAAATAAATGATAAAATATTAAAAATGATTTTGATAAAATCAGACTACTTTGAACGACGTCACTAGTTCTTCCAACCCAACCAACGATAAGAGAGTCATGATAGATTTCCGATTTACCTCAAGTCAACTGATCAATCAGCATAACTCACCGAGAAGAAGGGAAAGAGAACTTGAAACGTCACACGCGGATTGATTTCTAAAACATAAAACTTTCAAATAGCATAGTGCTGATTATTAACAAGTAAAAAAACACTGCACTTCTTTATTGTCACAAATAAGTTGATTTGTGATTCGTTTCATTTTGGCGTCCATTGGTACTTTATCTGTTTTACCATTCTTTTGTCATCCATTCGTTCTACAAGTCCAAACCATCTTAGAAATCCTTTCTTAATCATCTCAATTTTACAAAAATTACCAATAATCTAAGCGCAGTTCTTTTAAATAACAAATTCCGGGTCATTAACATAAATGAAAAATGATCAGTCTTGGGCTTCAGGTGCCAGACCAGACTATGAAATTTTGTTGTCACAACTGTAAAAAGTCGGTGTAATTCCATTAAATTACTTACTTTTTTACTCACAAAGGCTAGACTTTTCAATGGCCACGTTTTTGTTACAGTTCTTATGGTCAAAATAATGCGACGCATCGCAAATTTCCCAATAATTTTCTATTTGGAGCTGCGACTTCTTCATATCAAGTAGAGGGTAGTTGGAATAATTCAGGTAAAACGAAAAATTCGAAATTAATTTCCGAAAATTTTAAGATAGAAAGCTCACGATTTGTACCATTTTATTACAGATAAAGGAGAAAATATTTGGGATCGTCTGACCCATACAAGAAATTTGGTAAGCGATCATTCCTCTGGAGACATAGCCTGCGATTCCTACAATAAATTCACTGAAGATGTAGCTATATTAAAAGAACTTGGCGTTAACTATTATCGGTTCTCCATTTCATGGTCAAGAATCCTCCCAACCGGTTTTACGAATAAGATCAGCAGTGATGGAATTGCCTACTACAACAAACTTATTGATTTGCTTATCACCAATGGCATCACACCGGTTGTTACGCTGTATCACTGGGATCTACCGCAGCCGCTTCAAGATATAGGAGGATGGCCAAACTCGATGATGGAAATGTTCATGGCTGATTATGCCAGAGTTGTGTTCGAGAACTTTGGCGATAGAGTGATGGACTGGTTAACTTTTAATGAACCCATCGAAGTGTGCCAAGCTGGATATGGAGATATTGAAAAAGCACCAGCATTAAATTATACAGGAATTGCCGAATATCTATGCGCTCACACGTTGCTCAAAGCTCATGCAAGGATTTATCACTTATACGATGATGAGTTTAAGAAAATTCAGAAAGGTATTTACAAAATTATTGAAATTAATTATTTTTTGCCGGCCTTAAATAATTTTCTGCCTCTAAATTAGAATGAAAATCACTTTCTTTCTTTGGAAAATGATGTGATTTCAAAACTTATATAACATCTAAAAATTTCAACCAATAACAATTTATTGATGTACGAGTATTATCCTTATCGATCGTTTTTATACTATCTTTTTTTTTGTTCGGCAGGAAGAATAGGATTAACTATAAGTACTTCTTGGCACGAACCAGAAAATTCAAGTTCTGTTGATGATGTAGAAGCATCTGAAACTGCTTTGCAATTTTCGGTAAGTATTATAAAAAAAATAAAACAAATAAAAGTTGTTCAATAAACTTTAACAATCCACGGTTTCTGTAATATACACGGGAGTCGAATTTTATCTCACAATAACATGACAAGGATGTTTTCTAGGCGGGCTGGTTCGCTCACCCAATATTCTCGAAAGAAGGAGACTATCCTTCGATTATGAAGGAAAGGATAGCTCGACTCAGCAAAGAGCAAGGATTTAGTTCTTCACGACTTCCGTCATTTACTTCTGAAGAGATTGAATATATCAAGGGAACATTTGATTTCTATGGTCTTAATCATTACACTACGGATCTTTGCCGGCACACGGACGAAACAACAAAGTTTACTAGTCCATCATATGAAGAAGACAAGGGAGTATTTGTTTATCAACCCGATGATTGGATATCTGCAGCTTCGGTCTGGCTTAAGGTAATTCTCTTCGATGAAGATTTGATCTTATCCACATACTCTCTCTGTTTCCCAACGCTAGTCATATCTCTGCAATAATTATTTATTAATATCCTGATCCAGTGAAAAGTCGTCCACTCTGGTCTAATTCACATGTTAAAAACTCTTGCCCCGCATGTTTAAACTTTTTTTACCTTGGTCGGGCATTTTTACAAATCAACAATATTTTGAGTTTGTCCAAAATTTTGTAGACAAGGACTGGATTCAACTTTCTGGGGAACTGCCAATGCTTACATATTACAACAGATATGAAGAACATTTTAGAGAAGGTAATATAGAAGTCTAGGCATTTACAAGGCTTATGACCTGTCATTGGCTGGTTTAAGTGGCAAAATTACACATTGTGTAACATTCACCATTCTGCCCATGTTTGAACATCCACATTTTCTCAACTCTTCCATCTGTTGAATTTTGTGAAGCTAAAGAGCTAAAACCTTTTTTTATGCGGGTGAGATTAATCTAAAACATCCCTTGTCTACGAAAATTTGAACAAACTCAAAATATAGTTGATTAATCCACCTGGTTCACGAAGAAGTATAAAAATTTAAAAAAATTAAGAATTTAGGAGTTGCCTAGTATGTATGTAGGTGAAATAATTTTAAAACTGCTTCAACCAAGAATCATTCATTAATTTAATCTTTTTTCTAGTAAAAATAAATAAATGCGTTATAAAGTCTAGTATGTCTTTATAAATTTTGTTTAAATGTTTTATATTTAAATAAAACACCATTCATTTCTGACTACATGATATGATTAAGAGTAAAATCAATAAGACATCGTTTATAACAGGAAATTTAAGTGCCCTCCATACTTAATACTAAAACCTAGAGACATCAGATATCTCGAGGTCCCGCCTAGCCCGCCCTAATATGTATATCATCTGTCTAGCTGACTGGAAAAGACCAATGTAACTAAATACTTGGGACTGTTTATTGACTCCAAACTTTCATGGAGCTACCAATTTGAGCATGTAAAATAAAAAATAGCACCCGTAACTGGCGTATTGTATAGACTTCGAGGCTTGCTTCCTCATTCCGTTTTGTTTGCCGTCTGCTACGCTTTGATTCATTCCCACCTATCTTATTTATCATGCATATGAGATTTTGCCAGCAAAAATCAGATCTCGGAAATACAAGTTTTTCAGAACAGAGCTCTAGAAACATTCTTGGACTTAAATGGGATTCCCATGTCAAGGATATCTACCGACAAACAAAGATACTTCCTTTCAAGGTAATGCCACTGCATGACATAACTAATACTATTTTAAATATCATCAACTTTTCTGCTCATTCAAATTTAAAACACACATTTGGTCATAATATTCATAATTACAATACGCGTTATTCAAGGAATCTTCACGTGTCTAAGTTTCGCTCAACAAAGTTTGGCAGTAGGTCTTTGGAAAATTTTGGCCATTCCGAATATAATAAACTGCCTGATGAGCTAAGGCACGAAAAACTCAATAAAAAATCCAGAAGTGTCGCAATTAAAAAATATTTCTTAAATATTTTTGAAATTCATAATTATTAATGTAGTTTACATAAGATAGTGTTTTATGTTTCTTATCCAGTAATGTTTTCTTTTTATTTCGGATGTATTAATTTTTATGATGTTATGTATTGTCAAAAAAATGATTTTTCTTATTTACGGTCCCAAATGAGTTTCTAATAACTCCGAGGAGTATAATATGTAATTTTTGTATTATATGTTTTATTTATAAAAAAAAT
Organism: Micrasema longulum; assembly: GCF_059751315.1. Lineage (NCBI taxonomy): Eukaryota > Metazoa > Arthropoda > Insecta > Trichoptera > Brachycentridae > Micrasema > Micrasema longulum. The sequence continues at coordinate 263,268 of NW_028277786.1, forward strand.
AATAAAATATATAAATATATATAAAGGTTTAAATTAATAAATACTTTAATAAACAAATCGCCGTATAAAAAACAATTACAACAATGCTTTGAATAACGCTAGCGAATGTAAGTAAACAAAACAACCCGCTAATGTTCTTCTTCTTAGTTTTTTTGGCTTTTTTCACCCCTTACTGGGGTGTTCTAGCCAGTGTCAAGTTTAAGATTGACTTATTCAAATATTTACACATGTGTTAGTACTATATATACAAGTTATCCCGCTAATAGCAATTACCGATTATAAGCTATACTAAAAGTTCACCATAAGGTCTATTTTTGAATACGCTAACAGCAACGTGAAAGCTTCGCAGGGATACCATTTGTAAATAATTATTAAATGTTTTGATGGCAAAAGAACCAACTGGCAAATGGTTCATAGAAACAAAACATTTGAATACACGTTTTGATGGCAGAAAGGCAAGGCAATGGTTTTTATGCCACATTTTTTATTCGAATAAATTCAAATGGTTTTTTTGTAACTTCATTTGTAGTGCATAAACATGTGATATTTTAATATACTGTAGATTAGAGGTATTTAAGACTTTTGTGGAAGAAAACTAAAAAACCGAAAATATTGCAGATGGTCCCTTCTGCCATCTGACTACCGATCTGATTGTGATACCCTGTGACAATTGACATACCCTGGGGAAAATAAAAGTTCTACCGTAAATACTAAATTACAAATCAAAATCGTCATCACTTTCTTTTCGGCACCTTGATTTTCATTGGACACTGCACCGATACTTCAATTGCTGTGTATCTTTATCATTTTTGCTACACTGAAGATCGGTGATTTATTTATTTATTTCTTACATATTTATAACAGCAATTTACAAGTAATTATTAATACAATAAATTAATTAAACAGTAAAAGTAAACATATATATTTTTTATTATTGCTGTTGGTTCATCTAAACTGCCTAACTAGGGATAGCTTCCTCGTTCTAAGGCAGTAAATTATGTATTTTATAATAATATTAAAAAGTAATTACAGTTTTATCATAATGTGTGCATTTTCAGTCTTAAAAGTAAACAATGAATATCCAGAGAAAATATAAATAATACCAAAATCTCTATATCCTAAGTCCTAAGTCATTACTAGTAAAACAAGAAACCAGCTTACGTTCTTCTACATCGGACAACAATTTCTCTGACTCCCTCCGACCAATATGGATTAAAAATGCAGTCAACACCTTCCTCAGCCTGGCAATCCCACCACATTTCCACGAATCTGGGATAAGGTTTTATACCCTCGGGCCTATATAATATTGCTGCATTTGAGCCAAAAAAGTATTAACTCCTCTCTGTAGAATCAGATCCTTATTGAAGTGTCTAGTATTATGAACATGACAAACCCTTGCGTATTTTCCCTGTTAAGATGTGTGACCGCTACTGACCTCAATATATACTGTTGACGAATATCCAGCACTTGAAATTCTTTGAACAGTTGTTTTAGTTCTTTAATCCTTAGTATATTTCTTAAGGGTATGAAAAAATGAATCAAACGTTTTATTTTATTAGAAATTTCTTCATTTTGTAGGTTCCATCTCATAAACTTATCTATTTTTAAACCCAAATATTTTACACTAGTGACATTTTCCGATATTGTACACTATTAGTCTTATACTTCAAGTGCCAGTCCAGAATCAATGGAATATTGCAGGGTAGAGAGAGCCACATAAAAAAAACAACATTTCACGTCACGAACACTATAATAAATTGTGAAATTACTTTAAGTATGTAAATATGATTTTTTTTAGGTTGTTCCATGGGGATTCAAAAAACTTCTGGTATGGATTAAAAATGAATACAACGATCCAGAGATAATCATCTTTGAAAATGGATACTCAGACTTAGGAGATTTAGACGATAGAGACAGGATCGACTATTACCAGAAATATCTTAATGCCATGTTGGATGCCATGGAAGAGGGCGTCACAGTGTCAGCCTTCACAGTTTGGAGCCTTATGGACAATTTCGAATGGTTAGCAGGCTACACGTGAGTGAGATTTTTTTGTAAATTCAAAACAATTAAAAAATTATACGGTGGGAAATTTTAAAAAATAGAACGGGTTATTTTAAAAGTGGACTGTGCCCGATTATTTATTTGACATACATACGTACATCAATATATATATATATAATGCAATATTCAAATGTGTGTACTCGATAGACTGAATAACTACTGGACCAATTTACGTGCGTTTTTAAGCGAAATGTAGATCTTTGCCATGAGCATTTTTATAGCTCTAAAAATCTTCAATTTAGTAAGTAAAAAAGAGGTTGGGGGCGTAAATTTTTAGCAGGGCTGCATTCGTCGAGACTGCAAATACATAAAATATTGTTTTTAAATGTTTGCAAACAACATTCGTTTTTATGGATCCCAGTCAGATTTTTTCCTTAAATTTCTAATAATTTCTACCCTTACTGCTTTACTGGATTTTGGGAATACTCAAATGATATTAACTGACATATAACTTATAAAATTGTATTCCTAAATAAAGAGCACACATGTTGGCGAGAAGAACAGAGTTTGACATTTGCAAAAAGAATTCTATATTTGAAAATGAATTATTTTATGTACAATATTTTTAACTGGTAAATAATGCTTTTCTTACGTTTGAAAAAATGATAATTCAAGAGTATTTTTTCAGAGAAAAATTTGGACTCTACCAAGTTGACTTCAACAACCCATCCAGACCAAGGACGGCAAAATCTTCAGCTAAATATTTTAAAGAAATTATTGAAACCAAGATCATATCAAGAGTTTATTAAATATAGTTTGTTTTATTAGCACTGTGGCGAATGAATTTTTTTACGGAATATGTGTAGGAAATATATTGATTATGTATGCATAGTTTTTGCCTCTGCCTACAACCAAACTGATATCAATTTATATTTTGGTCTCGAAATGTTATTAGTTGCCAAACTAATGATTGAATATTCATTCCTCTGTATGCATTCATTGGTGAAATACGAGTATTGCAGTGTAAAACCAACATTCCAACAAATAAGTATTTCATATTGTAAACGGTCCAAGTTAGTTATAGGTTGAAATAAATTATTTGGTCCCAGTTGGGTGACATTATAGAGGTAGGTTATCAAAAATCAATAAGCAAATTTTTAAGATTAAGAAGAATAATGCAGATAACCAAATAAAGTACCTACAACTAACTTACCATTCACCAGTTTCGCTCAATTGGCAAGAACATGAGAATTCTCCAACAGAATAAGATTATGTTGCATAAATTTAATTTTATGAACGGAATCAAAAACGTTATATATAAAATACCTTACTGTAAAATCGAACAAATACGACTTAAAGATCTGGATTTTATGAAATACACAACTCGTTAGTGAAATACAAAATTTTAATAAAAGAAGCAATTCTCTACAAATGTACCAAGATTAGTTAATATAAAAATTTAGAATTCTGCCTAGCTAATATAAGTAAGTGGTTGACAATAAATTTATCTAAGAAATAAATATTCGTTACAATAATAATGTCAAGTGAAATAGATTCTTGATTGTTTTCTTCTCGAGATGATATGAAATAATGTTGATTTTACAAAATAAAATCCGCAGATGGAACTCGATATGCGACGTCATCGGTTGATATATTTTTACTCGTGGTTGGCTCAGTTGATGATTTCCCAGAAGATTATTTGTCGACATTTTAATTCAGTAAATGATCGACTGCTTCCTTGCATTTGTGAATTTGTGTCTCATGATCTTGAAGAAAACTTTAAAGTCTGATACCGACTTTTCCAGGTATTTACGAATAAACTTCGTAATAATTAGTGATCCATTCGAATCATGGAATAAATATACTACATTGTAAAATCTTTATCATCGGACAAAGTAGATAAAAGGTGGAATAAATAAAAATAGAATAAGGTGGAAAAATGGAAAAAGATAGAAAAAAGGTAGAAAAAAAGGTAGAGAAAAGGTAGAAATAAGGGAAACCTGTATAAAATACAATCTCATTAGAATATGATATCTCTCTCTACAAGAATTTCGGTAATAAATTAAAAACAAATAGGCTTACGTTACGTTGAACGTTCCCTTTCTTGAAAGACTACATTTTTGAAATGTGCGGTCGTCTCTCTTTGAGTCCTTGCGCGACAGTTGGACTGTTCGTCCCGAGTTTTCAAATAGAAAAGAAGTTATTTCTAATGCACGGATATCGTATGGATGAGTTACTACCGCGGCCGTCAGATGGCGCTAAATCAGGCAACTTAGAATTATAATCCAGTACTAAAATGCTTTCAGAACGGGGTACGTTGGACTTGTTTTTTTACAACGTTACAATATTGACCTTGCCAGGATTCAAACCCAGGATCTCATGCATAGTAATAAAACATTTCCCGACATTGTAGCACGAGTAGAGTTGCTGCTGCTAGACTTCCTCACGGGGCTGGATTGCTGGGTCACCGGATAGCCGGCCTCCAGACGACTTGCGAAAAGCCCTAACATAATTTTTATCGAATTGTTGGAATATTTCTGGGAGTCGATGTCGTGACAGCATTGCAGCAGGGCGCTTAGCTGCCATTCTTCTCAATTTTGTTACATATTGTCATATAAAACAAGCTTAATTTTTTGTTTCTCTCTTTTAAGTTCTTTTATCTTTAAATCCTTTTTGGTTTTCGCTAGACTATTTTATTTGATTTGGATTGTTTGATTTTCATACAAACGACACTTTTCCACAGAAATACATTAAATACACGCACAATACATACTACTGTGTTTGTGTGAGTGTAAGTGAGTGAGAGTGTCGAAAATATAAATATTTATAAAATATTAAGAATTAGAGAAGAAATAAAATAAAATAAAATAAGATAAAAAAAGACTTTATTATTGAAACTAAGTATAAGACAAAAAAGTATGTTTTAAAACGCGCATTTTAAATGTTATTTTTTTTACAATCAAATGGATCAATAAGGGGAAAGTTCAAATTATATTCACGAGCAATACGTATAAGTGGAGAGTTCTGGGCATAGTTCGTACGAACTGCTGGCATATGAAATAGAGAGCTCGACGTGTGACGGGTGCGGTAGCCGGGGACATTTAATGATAACTCCGAAATAAGAGCCGGACTATCAAGGCTCAATCAAGTATAAAATGAAGCACCTCCATGTCTAATAGTAGATGGCGATCTTCTAAAGTTAGCAAGTGGTGCTTTTTGCAGGAAGACATTTAATTGAGATCGGTATTCCTGCATCTCCAGTTATGATGTCTAAGAAATGTCCATTGAATTTTCTCGAACCTTTCTTTATTGTGGAAATTATATTATTATATATTATTAAAGCACCAGAAAATACTTTACGAGTGGATTTATCTCCACTCATTTACTCGTTTCAGGATTTTGAACATACAGCCATTGACATATGGTCAAAATCACCCCACCAGAATTATGGTTCTTTTTCACACACAGAACTGTATTGTTTAGCCGCATTTTTTATTATTGACTGTAAGTGATTTATTATTTATTGTTATTTTGGTTGGTTTGAAGACATTTCTAACAGTAAGATTTTATTATTTAGTGTGAGAAGAGCTGCTACAACAGTTGGAGATGATATAAATACGGTGTTGGTGTTCGATGTGTGTTTATTGCATAGTGAAGGTACACACATACATGAAAGCAAGAAATAAATCAAACTGCATGACGAGACAAGGTAAATACTGAACAATGAGGATGTTCAGCGCTACGAGAAATTGAATATAAAATATGTTTTCTTACATTTTAGCATTTGATTTTTTTAGCAAAGTTTTTCAAAAATCAATACGTTTCTTTTTTGGGTGATACCGTGTGTGTTGGTTTTGTTCCGACGTTTCGGCTATCGTTGCAGGAGCCATCTTCAGGGTAAACCGTAAAGATTATTTAGTTTTACTCCAGTTTAACCTGAAGATGGCTTCTGCAATGGTAGCCAAAACGTCGGAACAAATCCAACACACACTGTATCACCCAAAAATGAAACATATTGATAACAGTGACCGTGAAAACCTTCGCACCTATTTCTCGAAAATGATAAAAATGGTTTTAATAAAAAATGTTACTTCGAACTATGGGAATATGGAAGTCTAGGCATTTACAGGGCTTATGATCTGTCATTGGCTGGTTAGAGTGGCCACTTTACACACTGTGTAACATTCACCATTCTGCCCATTTTGAAACATCCACATCCACATTTCCTCAATTCTTCTATCTGTTGACTTTTGTGAAGTAAAAGAGCTGAAACCTTTATTATGTGGGTGACATTCATCCGGCTGAACCAAATCACCTGCTAGGCAACGCCTGAAAACAATTTTTATACTTCTTCTTTTACCAGGTAGTTAATTCAACAATGTTCGAGTATGTCCAAATGCTTGCAGACTGGCTGGATTTCCGCCCTAGGGAGTTATTCATATGAAGTTACTCATATGAAATGTTTGAGTATGTCCAAATACTCAAACATTTTTTTAGTGTTTGTTTTTTTTTCATGTAGTAAAATACTGTCGGCCTCGTGGTGTAATGGTCAGCGCATTTCCTTATCGTGCAAGAGGTCTCGGCTTCGATTCTCGACATGGTTGATATAAAATATTTTTTTATTTATTATTAGGATAACCAACAGGTATATTTATCATATTTAAAACAAAACAAATAACAAATAAGCCAATTACAGGTGTTCACAAGTAGCATCTCACAGTAAGTTAAAAAATATTCTCGAACATAAAATGAACAGTAATCTATTGTAAATTTAAAAGAAAAGAAAAAACACTATGAATTATTTCGAAAGCAAACGCCGCACGTCATTATGATTATTCGCAAATAAATCTATGTTTAATGATTATGTAATAACATTAAAATTATTTAAAGTTCGCCATATACATGAATTTTGCCTACAATTAGATGAAACGAGAAGAATATGAAGAAGAAGGTTATTCCTTAGAACTTTGGAAGGAACATTAATAGATAGCTTGCATAGTAGTTTAGGACAGTCAATTGAACCAGAGGCAATTTTTAATAGGTTAATTATATCAGGTATTTCAAGGTCTAAAGGGTCAAAAGGGTCAAAAGGGTGTTTTTAAACTAGAACATTTCATAGCCCCTAGACTAGTACCTGAAGCGTAAGATTGATCACCTTACCTTCATGTAACAAAATTGATCGAGATACGCTGCGATTGGTTTACCAATCCAGTGATTTTCTTGATTAAACGTTGAACTAATAAATTATACCCCTTCATTAATAGCACTGGAGACAGAAAAATTTAAACTACTCTAACCTTATAAGAAATAGTTTTATTAAATAATTCATACAAATAGGTAGTTTATTCTAGAGTCTTTGGCATCTTGAATAGTCAAAAAAAGATTTACCTCAAGAATGATGTGGTATGGTGAAATTATAAAGCAATGAAAAAACAATGTGTTAAATCAACTTAAAAAATTTAAAAATCCGTTGTGAATTTTCATTTTATTTATTTACTTATTTAGGATAATTTATATAGCGCAATTGTGAAAATCACCTCAAGGGCGCTGTACAATAAGCATCCCAACACACCTTGCAGCTACAGAGCGCATAGGCGTTTGGGATTCTAGTTCCGCATTTCCAATGAGATTAAATTTCAATAATTATATAAGAGCTAGATTACAATACTTCTTGCAGCTACATAGCGCACGGACGTTTAGAAATCTAGCCCCCATTTTCACTGTACAAAAAATGAGTAAGAAGGTTTTTTAAATTTATAAATAATAGTTTGCAAAAAGAATCTAGATTACATGTGCTGCAGCTACAGAGCGCATGGGCGGTAAAAAAACAAAAAATAAAAAAAAAAAAAAAAAAAAAAAAAAAAAAAAAAAAAAAAAAAAAAAAAAAAAAAAAAAAAAAAAAAAAAAAAAAAAAAAAAAAAAAAAAAAAAAAAAAAAAAAAAAAAAAAAAAAAAAAAAAAAAAAAAAAAAAAAAAAAAAAAAAAAAAAAAAAAAAAAAAAAAAAAAAAAAAAAAAAAAAAAAAAAAAAAAAAAAAAAAAAAAAAAAAAAAAAAAAAAAAAAAAAAAAAAAAAAAAAAAAAAAAAAAAAAAAAAAAAAAAAAAAAAAAAAAAAAAAAAAAAAAATTTGTATTTAACCACTTGCCGACTTTTTATGTCTACCGATTTCGAGAGTACCAGTCTCTTCGTCAGGACACTCACTACGCCATCATGCAAATACTAAATGCACTTTTACCTTTACCATCACCGCAGTGTACAAAGTATTTACGAAAAAAAAACATAAAATACATATTTCTAAATAATATAGGCAGAATGGTGAATGTTACACAGTGTGTAAAGAGGCCACTTAAACCAGCCATTGACA